>NC_141599.1:34501525-34506525 GCF_047967505.1 Dipteris shenzhenensis
TGTATATGTACATATATACATACATATGTACATACATATATACATATATACATATCTATATATACATATGTATATACATATATATGTATATATGTATATTCATATATATACATATATGTACATATACATATATGTGTATGTATATACATGTACATGTATATAGATATATATACATATATCTATATGTATATATGTATATATACATATATCTATATACATATATACATATGTGTATATGTATATAAATATATACATACATGTATATATGTAGATACATAAACATACATGCATATGTGTATATACATGTATATACATATATACATGTACATTTCTGTATGTATATACATGTACATGTGTATATGTATATGCATATATACATGTATATACATATACATACATACATGTATATATGCATATACATATAGACATGTACATGTATATACACATACATACATGTATATATATACATACATGTATATACATGTATGTATATATTCACATGTACATGTATATACATGTATATATATATGTGTATACCTGTATATATATGTGTGTATACATGTATATACATATGTATATACATATATACATATACATGTATATATATGTAAATGTTACATCTATATACATATATATATGTATATACATACATACATATATATGTATATATGTATATGTATATACATGTATACCTATGTATATGTATATACATGTATACCTATGTATACATATATACATATATATGTATATATGTATATGTAGATACATGTATACATATGTGTATGTATATACATGTATACATATGTGTATGTATATATGTATATACATATACATGTATATAGATATACATGACATGTATATACATGTATATGTATATACATATACTATACATGACATGTATAGTATATGTATATGTATATGTATATGTATATACATATACAGTATATGTATATACATATACATGTATATACATGTCATGTATATCTATATACATGTATATACATATACATGTATGCATACATATAGATATGCATATATACATGTATATGTATGTATATGTATATATATGTATATATGCATACATGTAATACGTGTATACATGTATATACGTGTATACATGTTTATACTTGTATACATGTATATACGTGTATATACATATATATACATGTATATATGTATATATGTATATACATGATATGTATATATGTATATACATGATATGTATATACGTGTATATACATGTATACATATATATGTATATACATGTATATGCATATATATGTATATATGCAATCATGTATATACGTGTATACTCGTATATACATGTATATACATATACATGTATACATGTATATAGGTGTAAATGTTACATCTATATACATGTATATATGTGTATGTATATACATATACATGTATATATGTGTATGTATATACATCTATATACATATATGTATGTATATACATACATATACATATATGTATGTATATATGTATATACATATACGTGTATATATGTATATACATATACGTGTATATATGCATATATGTATATGTATACATACATGTATAGGTATATACATGTATATACGTATACATGACATGTATATACATGTATATGTATACATGTATATACGTATATACATGACATGTATATACATGTATATACGTATACACGTGTACATGTATATACATGTATACATATACATGTATATGTATACATGTATATACATGTACACGTGTATACGTATATACATGTATGCATATACATGTATATACATGTATACATATACATGTATATACATGTATATGTATACATGTATATACATGTCATGTAAACGTACATACATATATCTATATATACATGTATATATGTATATGTATACATACATGTATATACGTATACATGACATGTATATACATGTATATGTATATCTATATATACATGTCATGTAAACGTACATACATATATCTATATATACATGTATATATGTATATGTATACATACATGTATATACGTATACATGACATGTATATACATGTATATGTATATACATATACATGTATATACATGTCATGTATATGTATATACATGTATATACATCTATATACATATACATGACATGTATATACATGTATATGTATATACATGTACATGTATAAACATGACATGTATAGACATGTATATACATATACATGTATGTATACATATACATATATACATGTACATGTATATACATGTATATATGTATATACAGGTATATACATGTATATACATATCCATGTATATATGTATATACGTATATATATAATGTACATGTATATACATGTATATATATACGTATATGCATATGTACATGTATATACATGTATATATATATAACATGTATACATGGATATACATGTGTATATACATGTATATACATGTATACATGTATACATGTATATACATGTATACATGTATATACATGTATACATGTATATACATGTACATTATATATATACGTATATACATGTACATTATATATATACGTATATACATATATACATGGATATGTATATACATGTATATATGTATATACAGGTATATACATGTATATACATATCCATGTATATATGTATATACGTATATATATAATGTACATGTATATACATGTATATATATACGTATATGCATATGTACATGTATATACATGTATATATATATAACATGTATACATGGATATACATGTGTATATACATGTATATACATGTATACATGTATATACATGTATACATGTATATACATGTATATATGTATATGTATACATATACATATATACATGTATATACATATGCATGTATATATGTATATAGGTATATATATAATGTACATGTATATATGTATATAGGTATATATATAATGTACATGTATATACATGTACATGTATATACATGTATATATATATAAATACGTTATATATATACACATCTATATACATGTACATATGTATATACATGTACATATATATATACATGTATATACATGTACATATATATATAGATGTATATACATGTACATATGTATATACATATATACAGTATATACATGTATATACGTTATATATGTATACATGTACATACATGTACATATGTATATACATATATACATGTATATACATGTTTATACGTTGAATATATATACATGTACATATGTATATACGTATATATATACATGTATATACATGTACATTATATATTTACGTATATACATATATACATGCATATACATGTATATATGTATATGTATGTATAACGTATTTATGTATATATACATGTATATACATGTACATACCTATATATACATGTATATACATGTACATTTACATTATATATACGTATTTACATATGTACATGTATATACATGTATATATATATGTACATGTATATACATGTATATATACATAAATACGTTATATATATATACATGTGTATACATGTACATATGTATATACGTATATATATATACATGTACATTATATATACACGTATGTACATATGTACATGTATATACATGTATATACGTTATATATATATACATGTATATACATGTACATATACAATACGTATATACATATATACATGTATATACGTTATATATATACATGTACATATATACGTTATATATATATACATGTATATACATGTACATATACAATACGTATATACATATATACATGTATATACGTTATATATATACATGTACATATGTATATATGTATATATATACATGTACATTATATATATACGTATATACATATATACATGTATATACATGTACATATATATATATACGTATATATATACATGTATATACATGTACATTATATATATGTATATATATGTATATGTATATATATACATATATACATGTACATATGTACATATGTACATGTATATACATATATGCATTTAGATACATATATGCATGTAGATACATGTATATATGTACATGTATATACATATATGCATGTACATATGTACATGTATATATATACATGCATATATGTATATACATGTACATATATGCATGTATATACATACATATCGCGATACCCTGAGGTTTGATCTGATACCATTGTATAAACCGTGAACCGTTGGGTACCGAACCGGGACTCGAGGTGAGCCCGAAGGGGTCAAACGTGCCGACCCACGTAACGGCCGTTAACCAGGAAGGAAACGTGGGCTGATCAGGACGTTGTGCGGTGGACGTTCCTGGGGGTCTTGGTGACCCATGTGACTCTGAGGACAGAAGAACGTGAAGCCTAACCCAGTGGGGCGTGGTGCAAGGGAATAAACGGTGGACGGCCCGTGCCAGGGGTCGTGTTTGGCTAAGCTGCGCATAAAGGGGATTTGGTATCAGAACAGAGACATAAAGGGAGGTTGGGACTCGGCAACGGGTCCGACGTAAGGGTGCCACGACTTGAGACTAAGTCCGAAACTACCGGGCCCTTATACTTGGTATCAGCATGTATATACATATATGCATGTATATATATACATGTACATATATACATGTATATATATACATGCATATATGTATATACATGAACATATATACATGTATCTACATGCATATATGTATATACATGTACATATGTACATGTATATACATGTACATATGTACATGTATATACATGCATATATGTATATACATGCATATATGTATATATGTACATGTGTACATATGTATATACATGATCTGTATTTACATGTATATATGTACATATATACATGTATATATCTACATGTATATACATGTATATTTGTACATGTATATACATATATGCATGTATATGCATGTATATATCTACATATATACATATACATATATACATGTATACACATGCATATATGCATATATTATGCATATATGCATGTATATACATGTATGCATGTGTATACATGTATATATGTATATGTATATATACATATATGCATGTATATACGTATATACATAGTGT
>NC_141599.1:36824025-36871525 GCF_047967505.1 Dipteris shenzhenensis
GGTTGAAAATTCATGCAGTTGAGCCTTCCTCAAAAGCTTTTTCACTCTGGTGGCTATTGTTGCACATGTAGTGGGGGGTGGGTGCTCAAGTAAGTTTATGACACACCTTCCACCTTCCCATTTTTCCACACACCTTCAACCTTCCCATTTTCCCAAACCTCTTCTTCCTCCCCTAGATCTTCTCCAAGATACATTTAATGCATGTTTAGGTAATATAAATCATGCTAAAGTCCTAAACCTATTAAAATCTATGTGATACTTTCTCAATCTTGACCTACAAAACAAACATCTTTCTCCTAATCTCTCTATTCAATCTAAGACTCCCTACAAAAGAAATGCTCAACAATTAATCAAGCAATGTCCCTATTTTTCATGCTAATATTGTACATGTAACATACACTAATGAATACACCAATGTCTTTATACAACAAGATACTCTCATTAGATTATAAAAGCTCATGGAAAGGTCAACAAATGCTGACCCGAATCATGGTAGATCAATGATATGCCGAACCCATAATAATGAAAGTTTATGATTGCAAATTCAATCGAGAAAGAAGCTGTAATCAATAGAGAGAAACATTTTTGTAGAGCCATGGAGCAAATAAATCCATTGGACTACATGGCAAGTGATTAAACTACAACTCATTTCTAGCCAACCAAATATTCCATAAAGCATGTGCTTTGATAATTACTGATTGGGATAAAGGAGTCCTTAGTGAGTCCCCTAGCATATACGACCCGATATCATAGAGTTCTCAGGCAGGGAGAGGTGCTCCTCTTATGGGATTTTAATGCATGTACATGGGATATGCAAGTGGGTTTGCTTGATTTTGAGTCAGATCACCTCAGAGTGCCAGAGATGGATCCCATGGATCTCAGGATAGTGAGACGTTCAGAGGATCACATGTGACACGCTATGGGAGACACTTGCTAGAGATGGGAGTAGTGCATGACCTAATTATATACAACGGTCTCCAATGATGGCTGTTGTCTGGAGGACTTACCTATGCCCACATAGAGAAGGTTCTAGCACTGACTAGGCTCCTTGGCCTTTATGACATGGTCACATGATTTTATAGTCCCCCCTCCCCCTCTCGGCACCCACCATTCATACTTGTCTTGTTGAGCCAGCCTCCTAAGTAACCTGTTGAGCATCATGTAACAGAGTAGCATGCATACTTTCACTGGGTCTACTCTGCTCAAAGATGTTACATATGGTAGGGTGTGGAGCCTCTGTCCATGCCAATGTTGCAGTTCACCTTTTTGGTTCGTCACTCTTACCTCCTTCTACTCAGTTCATTCTTCCTAGGCCCTAAGCTCGTTCTGCAATTTAGTTTTGGCTTTGTTTGGTAAGTGCTTTTGATCTAGAGCTTCAACTGGTGGGTTCTTCTACTACATGACAGACCTTTCCTCAAGTCATCTTCCTCTTCTCTTCTACTCTACTGGTGTAGATTAGTGTGCTCTTATCATTGGCATCATGTATTCTCTGAGTTTGGTGGATCATCTTTGAAGAAACTGGGCAAACTTGCATATCGGGTCATTTCATCACGTGGTGAGCCGCCTCATCATTTCTTGCTGGAGGTGGTTCCATGCCGATTTTCATCTTGGTCGTCCTTCATTCATTTGCGTTGTATGTATAAGGTAAGCCTTTTCTCAGTATAAGGATCTGCTACTTCTACATTTACATTGGTTGGTCCTTTTGGACATTGAGTTCTCGATTTTTGCTCATTTTAAATATTTATATATAGAGAGAGATATCAAAATTTATAGAATGTTTTATATATTTAATTATTTATAGGTTGCTCATGTCTACCTAGTGTGCTTGGTTCTTTGGTAGTGAGTTCTTTAAGTTGGGATCGTCATGATATGTCATGTTAATAATTTGTGTAACTAGAAGTTAAACATTTATTTAGATACTAGATTATATATATATATATATATAATCTATGATTGTGTATTTATATCTTATTTTTTATTTTTATTTTATTATAGCAAGTTACAAGTTTTGCCAAGAATTTCTTCCTCTGAAATTGGTTTAATAAAAATTTTCTAGGTAAAATTTCTTCTCATTATGTTTTCCTTTATATATATATATATGTTCATGTTTATATTTTAATTTTAGTTATGCTCTTGTATTTTTATTCCTATTGAGTTAGAGATTTAGATTGTTTTCCTCTTTTGCTTCTCTTTCCTTACCTTCTATATATATAGGAGAAAGTGTATGTGATGATGAGTAGAGCTTAAATTACTTCTCTTGTTAGTTAGCCATCTAAGGAGTGCTAGAGTTTTATCCACGCAACCATATATAGATATATAAATATATATATATATATATATTTATCTATCTATATAAATATATATGTATATTTATATATATACTTATAGCTTTTTATATGTTTGGCTATATATGTATGTATACATATATATTTTTTGGCTCATTTTATATACTTATTCTTATTGATTTATTGAATTAAATAGCTTCTCAATTATGTTTGATTCCCCCTTCTGTCAATATAAATGTATTCTACTATATAGGTGTTCATAGTACTCTCTATATATATATGTTTAATTTGTACTCTTATAAGTAATGATATATAGATTTCATATTGCTCATATTTTATCTTTGCTATTTGATTTTCGCTCATTGGTATTTAAGAATAGGAATCCTCTTTCGATCAACCAAAAGTGATTGACTATAGGCTTTAAGCCATGATAAATCATGAGCATAAACATATTCAACATTCAAACACTTACTAAACATGAGATACGTTGTCATATTGGAAAATACTGATGACAATACACTCATCAACAACTTCTACATCAAAGTAAAACAACAAATTGGCATCAGACAAGGTACACTTGATGACACAAAGAATGGGGTCTACCTAGTAATATTTTATTATAAAGTCAAGATACATGACAAGACAAAAACAAACGGATGTACACTAGACAAAACATTAGGAAGTATGTGAATTTTGTTATACTTAATTAGGACATGGATAATAACTGGGGAAATGCCTTCTAAACTTTCCTTCTCAACATAACATAAATTGTTCCAACAAATGTTATGTTGGATGGTGGTAGGTTAGTATCTCTCCTTCAATTAAAGGTGACAAATTTCACAAAGTTCGATGAGTATATTGGGGTATTCATATCAATAGCATTATTTCAATCGATATTTAGATTTTTGGAAATTTTCATAAAGACAGTACTAGAAAAAGAAATTTGAAGAATATATTAATTTACAAACTAATTGCTTATAACTTGATTTGTATTTAATCAATATGTTGAATTAAAGTTCAATAGTATAGAGAATTGGTTTGCATATGCATTGTAAACACACACACAAAGCTTATTGACTTCATAGAGGTATCCTTTACTCATTAGAGATAGATGATTTTTTTGAAAAAATCATAAACAAACCATTAAACTAAAACAAATGCACATGGATGCAGTGTTATGATTGGCATGTGGATGTGATCTCATTGGGGTATGATACACCTTTACCAACCACTTCCCTAGTTCTTAGTTATCATATCAAACCTAGATTTTCATAAGAAAGTCCAAAATCTTGACTTAGTTACTTTCAAAAATGACCCAGAATCTCCTATGCTGCTATTGGCTTAGCTTATAGTAGAAGATTGGTGTAAACTATGGCACTTGAATTGCACAGATAAAAAAGCTTCCCTCATAAAGCCATTGTAGACTCAAAATCAACTTAAAAAGTTGAGAATCTAAGATGAAAAACAATAAGAACTTTCGATGATTACAACTCCCCAGTTAATGAAAAGGTTTTTCAAAATCCATGGAGTAAAGGATGTGTCTTCTACTTATACAAGAAAAGAGAAACACATTGTGGATACTCATATCCTGATAGATATGCATGATCTCACACAAGAAGAAAGAGAGATTATAAAGACACTATACTCCGCCTCTCGATAGCACACACCTAAAGCTCAGTGAAATTCCATATGCTCATATACTTGGACAAGTAAAAATCTTGGGAACAAGGCTGTGTGGTTAGGGAGCTCGATGGAGATAGAAACAAAGGAGGTTTTGAGGGTGACACTAGATCCCTACACGCATACTCTGCCACTCCCATCAACCCATTAGACATCTCCTTCGACTTACCTCAGCATCTGTATGAGCCTGACTTCCTATCAAAGTTCTCCCATGACATCGATGTTCACACTTCTCCCCAACTGCCAGACCACCTTAACATCTCCGATGACCTTCGCTTCTTGCTCTTGTGTCCAACCAGGTTGATGATCGTGAATCACCACTTTTCTGGTGGTATGGAGCTCACCCAATTTCTTGAGGTGAAAGAGGAGGAGGAGTTTTGCACCCCTCTTATGTGCATGCAGCTCAGAAGCCACAGGGTGGCTTCTTCAGTCTCCCCATAGGATCGCATCCTTCTGTTAGCTCTCGCAGTCCAGATGGGACCATGGTTGCCAGAGACTTACACAAAGGCCACCTTGCTCTAACTCTCGAGCATATAGACACAGCCGACAGCAATGAAGGAAGAGCTATAGATACCTTTACTAGCCCTACCTCTAAGCAGCCACTCAATCAAAGCAGTGAAGGAGGAACCATGCAAACTGAGAAAACAAGAGCCAATGGAGATAGACCAATTGCAATTGGCGATAGTACTCCCTCGGCTAGTGGAGGCTCTTTCAACAAAGACCAATGAGGAGATACAAGAGATTCTAGGCAATCTCTGGGAGAGTCAAGGCTGCCCTCAACCGATGAGGAAGAAGTTGAGGACCTCCCACCATCGGGCATCACAGAATCCCAACATGTTGCACAATCAAATGCGAGTGGAGCACAACACCCTATTGGAGCAAATCAAGCAGATGGAGAAGGTAAGATAATAAAGGCTTTTTTGGACAACAACTTGCTTCAAGACTCTTTAGTTTGGCTAGGGACTCATCCCTGAGTAGGCTTTCTGCTTGAGATTAGGCCTCCTCTCACTTTCATTGAGTCCTGGATCAGGATGAATTAGATTAGGAAAGGAATAAATGTCTTGAATGTAAGATTCCTCAAGAAAGGATTTTTTGTCTTTCTTTTTGAAAAACCAGAGATGGCTTTTAGAGCCATGTAATATGGTCTTTGGACTATTAGGAATCAGCCCTTGTATTTAGAGTGGTGGTCTAAAGATTTTTCTCTTGATGCCCCTAGGTCAACCAAGATCCCTGTTTGGGTGGAGCTCCCTGATTTACCTCTTTATCTATGCAGCCAACTTCCCTTTTCATGTAGTGGTCTAGGAGAAGTTCTTGGAGTAGAGCAAGAAAATTTTATTACTCTTAGAGGCAATCCTCAGATTTGCATCAAGATGGACATAGCTAAGGAGATGCCTAAGACTCTCACCATCCTTAACAGAAATGGTAGTGTTTTTAGAGAACAACCCCTTACATATAAAAATCTCTCATTCTTGTTTGTTATGTGGACTGTCCACTCATGTGGTTAAAAGCTGCCCTTTAAAGAGATCCAAAATCAAGGAGCCAGAATCCAATCTGCCAAGCAATCCTCTCCCATTGAAAAGTGGGTACCTAAAACCCAGAACCCTCCTACTAAAAGCTAGTCCACTGGTCAAAATCTCACTAGAAATAGTGAAAAGGATATCAGACTATCAGAAATAGTTAATAAAAACTTTTTTGATCTCAAGGAACAAGAAGAGAGCTTGGAGAAGAGTGACAATGTCAACCAAGATTATAACATGGTTATAGAGGTTGGTTGGTCCAAAGAATTTGAGGATGATGTCAATAGAGAAGATGCCATGGAAGAGGCAGAAGCTAGTGATGAAGAGTTAAAGGATGATCAAGGAAAGGACACTCAAATCACTATAACTTCTCAGGAGGACACTAGTCAAGGCAAAGCTTTCATAATAGTTCAACATAAGAGAAGACAATCCAAGGTAGCCACTGTGCAAGTGAATCCCTAACCACATGGCTAAAAAGGGGCAAAAGAAGAATGTTAGATAAAATGATGACCTTCTTAACTCTCAATGTTAGAGGGCTTATGGACACTGTGTGAAGAATTAGCTTTCTGGTTGAGAGCTAATTCTCTATCACCTCTCTTTTTAGCATTGCAAGAAGTCAAGGCAAGTAGGTTTACTCTTGAGGATAGACTAAAAGTGATAGATAGAAGAAAAATTTGGTGCTAATTTGCTTATGAGGATGGCAAAGGAGGCATAGCTTTAAGAATCTTGTCCCATTGTAAGGATAGTATCACTCAAGCTACTACAAATGTCCACAACAGATGGCTAATGCTACAATGTTGTGTGAAAGGAATTGATCTATCAGTTATTTCTCTTTATGCTCCTAAGTCAACTTCAGAAAGGAGGGATTTGTGGGAATCTCTATAGTGTTTAGATGGCAATTGCATCCTAATGGGTGACTTTAATATGCTAGAGAACAAAACAGACAGATGGATGGGAAAGGGCACATGCATCAGAGGATCTGAACTACTTTCTTGGGAAGAGTGTAAAGAACACTGGCAGCTGGTTGATGTTAGTAAAAGCAGGGAGTTTACTTGGTGCAACAATCAAGTAGGAGAAAATAGAAGGGAGGCTAGATTAGACAGATTCTATGTTTCCCAAAGCTTATTAAACAAACATCTATCTTAAGGGGTGGTAACATACTCTTAAGCTTGTCAGATCATAAACCTATTTTGTTGAGATGTGATTTTGGCTCTGGTGAGAGAATTCCCTCTTGGTTCAAAGCTAACCCCGAACTTTTGCACTTTAAGAGTGTGCAGAATCTAATAAACAAGGCCTAGCATAGTGCTTTCTCTAAGCACCCCTCAGCCTCAGATGCTTGGGAACTGGCTATCAAGGATGCTCAGAATATTCTAAGAACAGCCAGAAAGAAAAGAGCACAGATTAGAGCTCAAAGGATGGATTGCATTCAAGATAATATCAGCACTTTAGAATAGAAAGCCAGAGAGGGTGATGAAGAGGCCCATGCAGACCTAAACAAGGCAAAAAAAGAGCTCAGAAAACAAGAACAGATCAGACTAAATGACTCCAAAGTTTATTATAGAGACTGGTGGGTTGGAAAGATTGACAAGCCCACTAAGGAAACCTTCAGCATAATCAAAAGAAAAAGGTGTCAAGAGGAGATTCCCCTCCTTAAAAGACCAGATAGCCCCCACCTAAATAACATTGAGGAGAATATTGAATACATTTAGAATCACTTCAAGGATCTACTCTCCAACACTTTCCCTCCAAATGATGACACTCAAAGAGCAAGATATCTCTATCAAATAATAAGGGACAAGGCTGGTTAATCTTTTGACCTCCCCTACCTAAAGAGACCCGTCAATCTAGAGGAGCTGAAAGAAGGTGTGGCTATCATGGCAGATGGAAAGACTCTAAGGGAAGATGGTTTACCCATTGAGTTCTACAAATTTTTTGGGAGCTAGTTGTCTAGGACCATACCTATTACTGTTATGGCAAGAAAGTTCTATAAAAGGTTTTCTTCCCCTCCACATGTTGGGGTAAAGGGCAGTGTGCCCACCCACTTGTACAGTGCCCATGTATACTCATATATATATGATAGAGGAATAAGCTGGAGTAGCTTTTGCTCCACCACTTTTGGTGTCTCCTTATTCCTTTGTGTGTGCTCTCCTCTCCCACAACTGGTATCAGAGCTGGCTCTACATGAGAGTAGAGTGGTCGTTGTTGGCAGCCATTCACAGTTGGAGATGGCTTCCTGTTAGAGAACGTTGACAGTGGGTTGTGAGGCTTGGGGGAGCTCGTAAGGTTGTGGAGCTTGAGCAACATTAATGGAGTGACTGGTTGCTGGTATAGTTTGTCTAGGAGTTGCATGGGTCACGGGAGTTAAAGCCTTTGAAGGAGGATGCCTTGCATGCAGCAGCGAGTTGAAGGCATTTGGAGAGCTGCCTCATTTTGGCTGTGAGCCGCCTGGTGGCTATTGAAGAAGCTAGGGAGCACGCAACTAAGCTATTTCGTTAAAGATGCTTTTGGCATTGGTTATACTACGGAATTGAGTGGTTTTGGCCAGCAAGTGGTCTTCATCGGCACTCTTCTTTTCAAGCACCCTGCATTCATACCATACAATCATCTCCCAGGCCTCTTTCATTCCCTCGTCATAGAGCTCGGCTCTCTTTGTCTAGTCAGTGGGTTGCATATTTTTCTTGCAGGTACATCACTTTGGCAGTGGTAGTGACACATGCTTTGATAGTGGTACATGCCTGGTTGAGATGCATTGACAGTTTATTGGATGCATGGTTATTTGCCTATGTTGGATACATACGGTGGTATGGTGATGTATTGAGATCCTGTCAGATTAGCATTGTTTGAAGCTGTTTTAGGGTTGGTTTGTCAGCATTTTGGGGCTGATTTGTTACCATATTCGGGGCTGATTTTATGGCATTGTGTTTGCCATTGGTCAGGACATTACAATTGTTGTTGTTGCTATTTTTTATGACAAAACAGTCATTTTCAGGACTAAATATCTCTTTCCTGGTGCAGAATTGCACTTTGTGTCAAACTGGAAAGTTGTAGTTCACAGAAATACTACAACTTTGCTATTGGAAGCAAGTTGATCTGGTATAAGCTGCAGGAGTTACAACCTCTGCAAAACCACAAAAAGTTACAGTCTACTGTCTATTTGTGACCAATGTGTAGGAAGCTGTTTTTCAGGTGAGAATATTTGAGAATCCACAAGGATTTGGCTCTTGAGCTCAACTGATAAGTTGTAGATATATTACCAGCTACAACCTTGCTGTTTACAGCTTTGGCATCGGTCTTTCAGTGAAAAGATATCACTGTTCAAAAATAGGGACAGCGTGTTATTTTGCCTAAAGTGGCTGTGAGGTATTGTTGTAGGAATTTCTCTTACACAACAGTGAATTGGGAACTCACAGTAAATTATAGAAAGTGATTGGGATCTCACTTCAGTCCAAGGGCATTATTGGCATTTTGGCAAGTCACTTTGGCACATTTGGCAAGTGGTGAATGCTTGATTTTGTTGCCAAAGGATTGCACACTTGAGGTGATGCATTGGTGATGCAGTAAATGCCATTTCGATGCATTATGGATTTGCATTGGTGGATGCTGCACTGATGTTTATGGATAGTTGAGCTGGGCTCCTATTGCCATTGGTTGAGTAGGCATTACTTATTTGGTTCAGTGCATTTCTTACTTGGATTGCCAGGTATTGGCAGGTTACTGGGTTGCATATATTCTTGTTTATGCCTCTTTATGGCTGAGTGCTTTTGAGCATTGGATCAGCCAGTTTATTTGGAGACCTGATTGGTTTGGACAACACTATATTTTTGGTTATTTGGGTTGCCTATTGCACTATACTGCTCTTTGGTTGTGAGCTATTGTGCCACAGATATGGCATCTACAGCTGGTAGCGCCCTCTTTGATATTGAGAGGTTGGATGGATCAAACTTTCAGTATTGGAAAGAGTAGATTTATGATGTGTTAGTGCAAAAAAGGCAGCATAATCCCATTCAATGCAAAGGTGTCAAGCCTAATAGCATTAAACAGAGTGATTGGGATGACATGGATGAGCAAGCATGCTCTATCATTCAGTCATCACTCTTGAAGTCAGTCTAATTGCAGGTACATGATGGTGTACAGGGTGTAGACTACCATGCATATGAGTTCTATACTCGTATATGTCGGATGTATGACCATGATAGTGTTATATTACAGCATGATGGGCTGAAATACAGCCTTGATATGCACTCCAAAGGTCAATCAATTGGTAGAAACAGGTCATGTTCAAGGGGGAATTCCAAGAGCAAGTCTAGCTCTCGGACTTGTGTTAGATGTTTCTATTGTGGAAAGTATGGCCACATGAAAAAGTATTGCTGGAAATGGCTAAGAAAATGCAAGAAGAAGAGCAAGGTTAAGAATGACAGGAAGAAGGAAAAGCATGTTGAGCTTCAAGGCGTGGATGCCAGGGTTTCCACTGATAGTAGCAGTGATGAAGGCATTCTTTTGTCTATGTCTGACACCTCCTTCTTGGCCACTGATGTACCCATTCTTGGTGATTGGATGTTAGATCCATGTGCTTCATGTCATATGACCCCTCATAGGTCATGGTTCAGTGCATATTAGGAATGCATTATGGAAAGTGGTTTGATGGGCATTGGTCATTCTATGGATGTCTATGTTTATGGGCATATCCACCTTGTTATGCCTAGTGGCTCTATTCTTGTTCTACAGAGGGTTAGACATATACTAGGACTTGCTACGAGCAAGATCAGTACTGGACAGTTGGTTGAGGCAGGTTATCATGTCTCTTTGGGTGATCATGCATGGAAGATTGCTAGAGGCAATCTGGTTATGGCTAGGGGATCATGGGTTGGATTCTCTTATGCATTGCATGTATCAAGTGTCCAGGATAATATGCTTATGATTAGTAAGTAGCCATCAGTTAGTTTATGGTATGCTTGACTTGGACATATGTCTACTGCAGGTATGAAAGCCCTTACAACATTGAGATACATTCTTGTTATGGATGTCTCTCAAATTTTATGTCATGATTGTGATGATGATCTACAGTCAGGATCCTCTTTTGTGAGGAAGATAGTCAGTGAGAGGTATGTTGAGCCATCGCAGTTGTTCATAGTGCAGTTTGTGGGCCTATGCCTATCATTTCACTGGGTGGCACCTCTTACTTTGTGACATTTATTGATGCTACTACAAAGTACATATGGGTATATCCGATTTGGCAGAAGCATGATGTATATGATACATTTCAGCGCTTCTTGGGTAATGCTGGTCAGATACTTGGTTGTTTCAGTATGGAGAGGGGGAAGTTACTGAGTACTCCACTACCTATATTGGCTTCATATCTGAAACACTGCAGGTTCGACGATCACATATTAGTTGAGCAGCAAGTTATGGTTAATATGGCAGCCATAGTACTTCATGCATCCATGACTGTGTTGAGACTTGGTTCTCACATGTTTGCCATTGGGGCTACACTTCCGGTTCTTGCTTCCGTTGCACTGGGAGTTGGTAGCATGATTATGGCAGATTTTGGCAGTAGGGAAGCGGTTGTGGACATCAGGTCCTTATGCTTCTAGGAGCAGCATGCAGGTGATGCAAGTTGGGTAGACCAGCAGAGGTCTATTGTAGGGCATGTGCTTACAGTCACAGGTGGTACAGAGACATTTTCTTTGCACAGTGACAGTTCGGGTGCTATGGACTTAGCACAGGAGCACGTGGTGGTGAGAGTTCACTCTCCCATCTGGCATGAGATCTTGGTTGACAGGCATCTACAACTTGTCATTTTCTATCCTGCAGACCTGATGTCTGCTAGCAGCTTATCCTCTATGCACTTTGCACATTGTAAAGTGCCGATGGGCATAGGATGATGGTCTGGTCATCTTCTTTTTCAGCCTATGGATTGGAGACCTCTTACAATGTTGAACCATAACTACAAAATATTTGCCAAAGCTTTAGCTCTAAGGATTCAAGGCAAAATGAAATATTGGATTCTATTAAAGCAAAAGGGTTTTATCAAGGGACAGCACCTTCTCGAAGCCATCATCAATATGGTGTGAGTATGTTGAGGAAACCAAACAGGATATTTGTTTTCTTAAGGTCGATTTTGGTAAGGCTAATGATAGGCTGGAATGGGACTTTATAGTCCAATCTTTACAAGACATGGGAATGGGTCCCTCTTTTTTTTAAAGTGTTAAGCTTCTGCTCACTAATGCTATAGCTAAGGTCAATGTCAATGGTATGACGAGTGACCCCTTTTTTCTTAAGAGATCAATTAGACAAGGCTGGCCTTTAGCTCCTATTCTATTTGCTATAGCTGCAAATTCTCTAGGTTGGCTTCTTAGAAGTCAAATACAAGAGGGATGTCTGAAAGGCATAGAGCTGAATAATGGTAAACAACCGTTATGCCAATAGTTTGCTGATGACACCACTTTGACTGCTAGAAACACTGATTAAGATGTTAGTTTGTGTCTTGAAGTTTTCTATCAAGCCTCAGGTTCTTGTATTACCACTTCAAAACAGGCTATGATACTCTCAGTGGGAAAGAGCAAGGGGTTCTCCAATAGTTAGGATGCATTAAGATACAAAAAGGGATAGTTTTCAGACTTTTGAGGATTCCAATGGGATTTGATGTCACAATGAAATAGAGGTGGAACTGGGTAATGGATAGATTTTAGAAAAAGCTAGACAAATGGAGAAGCTTTCAAGCCAACCTGGCTAGTAGGAAATTAGTCCTTAACCATTGCCTCTATCCCATTGTTATTTTCTATTTCTCTTGTTGGTCTCCTCTAAAACAGGTTTAGACAGATTCATCAAATTATGTAGATCTTTTTAATGGGGAGGTACTAACAAAATCTCCAAGGTAAGATGGGAATACTTTGTCAAACCCAAAGAAGAAGGGGGTCTAGGGGTGATTGACATTTCCTCTGCTGCTAAAAAACTTTTTGCCACCTGGATTATCAAAACTGCTCTTCATCCAAAGGAAAATTGGGCACAACTTCTATTGAGAAACATGAGATATATTAGACCTTGCAGGGCACCTAATTGGAAAAATTATCCTTTTCTCTTTGCTCTTTTTAACCTTGAACCTTGTAAATCCAAAGGGAGTCCCCTATGGAAGTCTATTTGGGGGGCTTTTGAAGAAATAAAAGCTTACCTCCTTTTCTCTAGCAAAGGTACCTTTATGTCCATTGATTCTATTTGGGTGTCATCAATATTCAGATCTACCACTCTGACAGATGAGCAGTTCACAGGTACAACTAGCTTATTCAAGAAAGGTCTTCAAACTTGGGTTAGCTTTGGAATAAAGAGCTTTTCATATGGAAATCTTGGCTTGAAATCAGAAGGGAGTTCTCCTTAACCAATAAACATCAAAGACTGATCATGGGAAGACTGGAACTATGGCAAGGGGATGTGACTTGGAAGGGAGGTTCAATATTATGCATACACTAAGAGTTTAGCTGGGTGGGGTGCTCCTCTTTATTACCTATTGCAACTCCCACTACTGACATGGAGGATCTTTTTAGAACTCTCAACAATAGAATGATGACAAATCCACGTGCCTGAGAAAACTTCCTATCTTGCTTGGCTAATTATTCATAAGACAGTATGATTTAATTCAAGAGGACTCAGCATCGATAAAGATGATGGAAAATGTATGAGATGCTTTATCTTTGTTAAGGATGCCTTCCATCTTTTTATTTCTTTCCCTCATGCCAAAAAAAAGTGGAAATTCATTCAAATAGAGTGTGGTGAGCCTGTTAACTAGAAAGCTATTCTGCTAGGAGATGCTTGCAAAATAAGGCATGAGCCTTGGTTTCTCATCAGGGCCCATGCTCTCTGGTTCATCTAGGTCTCTAGAAATAATTTTCAATTTAATCGTAAAGATATTTGTACTGATGCTATGTTTGCTTCATGGTGGGATAGGAAAAAAGGAGACTTGACTTCTTTATTAGTGCAGACAACCTTGAGCACCAGAGGTTAAGCTCAAATATCTCTAGACACAAACGTTCTTGTTTCATTTCAGATGATCATGCCAAATTACCCCCATTCCTACAAAGAAAAGTTGCAAAGATTGAGCATTGAAAAGTTGCAAAGAAAAGTTGTAAAGATTGAGCAAAGGCACAAGAATATGTGATTGATGAGAACTACAAACTGACAAGCAGGCTTCAATATGATCCATTTCGATGTTAATCGATGTGAACATCCATATGACATGCTCTCATGATGGAGACTGGGAAAAAAGAAACATCTAGATGAAACACAGAACTTTCTACGTCCATATATAAAATGCCTTTGCCCAAAAACATCCAGATGCACATTGCAAATCATGGAGTTTATGGTTTTACCATGCCGCATGGTTGTTGTTGAATAACATAGATTCTTGTTGGAGGGATTGGGAGTCCTTCAAAGTCCAAATGTTGACACTAATCATGTGGTTTACAAATGATGCAAGACCAATAGTCAAGGCATGGACAGCCTTTGAGCAGCTTTGAGAATACATAAAACAAGGACTAAAAAATCCTTGTCGAGACCAAAATGCAGATCTCTTTTCTTGGGTGAATGGCAAAGGAATCTAATCTATATAGAGGATCCTTAAGGTTGCTATGATAAAAATAGTTTTAAAATCACAATCAAAAAAATTTACAATGGCCAAAAGCAATCCACAAAGAAGAAAAGCAAGATTAAGTAAGCAAATAGGTTCTCATCAAGCTAACCACAAATTAGGTAGCCAATAATGACACCTAAAGTGGCTCAATTATGATGTAACTCAACACATAAAAAATATTTAAAATAGCTGTTATGACGGATGGATGGTTGGCATGTGCACACATGCACACACACCAACGAAGATCAAAATTAAAGACACTGGCTTCTACTAACGTGGAGACTACAATGCAATTACAAATGACCACAACCAAGTGTGTGTCATGGGGTGTGATGGATCAGACTCCACCCTATGAATTTTTGCAAAGTTCAATAAACTTTTATGCTTGCTACCTCACGACTGATAAGTTACTCAAGGTCATGTAAGGCTTCTTAATGGTATCTTCCGACTCTACTTTGTGAGCTTTCCAAGTGTAGTGTCCAGCCCAAGGGACTCCCATTTGGCTTGGCATCTAGATATCTAGAAATGTAGACTATGATACTCCCACAACAAATTCAAATGTGCGTTGTTTGTGTGCTTACCTAAACCCTTCTAATGGAGAAATGTATCTTGATAAGCATGATGACGTTGACTTTGACACCGCCGATGCTACTTACCTACATGCTTCTAACAGAGAACCTATCCTAATAAGCACTTCCAAGTCGACTTTGAGTTTTTGGGTATAGTCTTGGAAAGGAATTTGTACTACGAATAAACCTCTATATGCAAGCCGTGGGGAGAGAGCATTGTCTAAATCTCTAGTTTGTAGACCCATGCATAGCTACCATATCTACAATGTCTGTGTGGTTGAGTTGTCATTCAAATTTTCTGAATGGAAAGGAAAGGTGAGCTTGCATTCATCATCTCCCTTAGCAACTACTTTTTTGTAAACGCAAGGAGATTACAATAAATGGTAGATGAATGACACCTGGCATCCCTACAAGAAAGCTATCCAATTGATATTCACTCTTCTCTTAAAGTGACTCAACAACATCTCAATGTCTAGTAGAAATAACGAACAATGTATCAATCAAAAGTTCATAGCTGCTAAGGTCATTCTTTCATGCAAAACGACTCACCTTATTGCCAATGACATCTAGCATAGTTTGTAGCCACTATTTTTTCATGAAATTACTATGAGGAAATCAAGCAAAGAGGACTACAAAATAGGCTAAGGAAGGAGAGTATCAAGAAGGCATGTACGGGCTAGGTAGGGCAATTGTTTTTTTTGGGGGGAGGGGAACAAAGGTGAAAGAGGGAAGAAAAGAGAGTTATGGGGAGCTTTGAAGGCTCAAGTAAAGATGCTCTAGTGAGGGAGAGGCTATGGCTGGGGGAGCCAATGAAAGAGGGAGTGAGGGAAGTATGGAGCAAGGTAATTTCAAGTGAAGGTAGTGATGAATGGTGCAATTGACCACATTAATATTGTGCAAAACAATCACACAAAGTATTGGATTTTTTTGAAAAAAGTCACGAGGGAGAGGCTATGATTGGCAGAGCCAATGAAAGAGGGAGCAAGGGAAGTATGGAGCAAGGTAGTTTCAAGTGAAGGTAGTGATGATTGGTGCATTTAACCACATTAATATTGTGCAAAACAATCACACAAAGTTTTTTTTTTTTTTTAAATCACAAGCAAGAAATGCCACATAGGCTTGCATTTCCCTACCTCTAATTTGCCATGTTGGGCAAGGCATTACAAGTAGGGCCACCATGAGGATAGAAGCTTTCTATTGCACTTCCATTTTAGTAGTTAGCAACACCATTTTAGTGGAACAATTGGCTTTTTAGATAGCAGATTGGCGGATCTTTTCAAAAATTTCCCTACTTCATCTACAATAGCTAACAACACTTCCAAATCAAACTTGTAGTGGTTCTTCCAAGCCAAATTTTCTTGATCTAGCCAAGAGAGCAAGCAATATTTGATCATCTTTACCAATGCAAACTGAAGAATTTTTTAGCCAAAAGTATCAGAAGGAAACTTGCAGGATGTAGGAGCTAATATGGCCTAGACCGCAAGGAATGCCTTGTTGCATTAGACTTCCTTATTGACACCTCAAATCAAAAATCCATATGTGTTTATGCTTATGAAATTGTAAATATGCCTTAAAAAATGTTATTTTGAATCTACAAGGTGTTGAGCTCATATACATGGATGAAACAAGGAAAACCAATGTTGTGAGTGAGCAAAGTCTCTATTGTTGCCAAATCTTTGAGCATTTGACAAGAAGAAGGATGTCCTAGGAGACTGTCTTAGGGTAGCTTAATGTTAATGCATCGGCCACTACCTACTCAAATAAGGTCATCACTTATTCTGTTCACGTCATGTATGGCTCCATGATGGTATCTGACATCTTAGGAGACCTCTCACCACTATGCTTTGTGACCTTTTCAAGGGTAGTGTCCAACCCAAGCGGCACCCATTTGGTTTGCCATCTAGATACCTCAAAACATAGACTATGATGCTCCCACAAAAATTCACAATGCCTTGTTTGTGTTCCTTACTTGCATGCTTCCAAAAAACTAAAGTATCTTGATAATCATGATAAGCATGATGAAGCCGACTTTGACCTCTGTATGCACACTTCTAACAAAGAAACGTATCCTAATTATCATGAAGAAGTTGACTTCAAAGTTTTTGCTTACTTCTTAGCACTCATTTGTGCAAGTGATGCTAAGCTCAGCTTCCTAACTTCCGAACACATTGACCTTTCTCAAACATTGCTAGGATCTGAATATATGAAGTTTTGATTAATCTATCATGGCTATTTTTTCATTGCATTCAATATTATCTGAATTTCTAATTCTCCTAGAAAATGTAGCCAATTTTAGTATCAAATTTAGCATTCCATTGGAATAACTACATGGAATGATTGGTTTTTTATATAAGATATTGGCACACCTTTTCAAAATTTGCCCTACTTGGTCTACTGCAACCAACATCACCTCCAAGTCAAGTCTGTAGCAATTCTTCCAATCCAAATTTTCTTGATATAGCCAAGAGAGAGCAATATTTAATCATCTTTATTGGTGCAAATTGATTAATTTTACACACAAAAGCATTAGACAGAGACTTGTAGGATGTATTAGCTAATAATATGGGACCTCAAGGGATGCTCATTGTTATAGTAGTCCCATTAGTTGATATCTTATAGCATAAAGCTAGAATCATATGTGTTTATGCTTACAAAACCATGAATATGCCTTGAAGAATGATACACTAAATTTATAAGGTGGTGCACTTGTATATATAGGCAAAGTAGGAAAAACTATTGCTATGTGTGGTCAGTACCTCTGTTGTCACCAATGTCTCTTAGCATTTTGATGGGAAGCTAGATGTCCTAGTAGACTACCTCGGGGCATCTTAATCTCAATGCACAGAGACTGCCACCTCTGCAAATCAAGTCATCACCTATTCAAGTCAAGTCATATAAGGCTCCACAATGGTATCAGATGCCTTAGGAGATATATCGAACCAGTAGCCACTCCATTTTGTGATCTTTTCAAGGGCATGTCTAACCCAATCAACTCCCATTTGTTTGGCCATCTAGATATCTAGAAATGTAGACTATGGCACTCCCATGATAAATTTAACTATCTCTATTCTCTTTCAAAAGGAGGAATGTATCTTGATAAGCATCACAAAGTTGACTTTGACCTGGTATGTATTCCTTACTTGCATGCTTCTAATGGAGGAACATATCCTGATAAGGATGATGAAGCCAACTTTGAATTCTGGGTGGAATCCTTCAAAGGAATTTGTACTACAGATAGTAGGCCACACACAAAGAGCAAACGTTTGAATCTATAGTTTGACCCAAGCATTGGCTACTGTAGCTACATCTTGTAGTCAAAATTTCATCAAAACTATCCAAACAAAAATGGAAGGCAAGTTTGCATTCATCATCTCTCTAAGCAACTATTCTTCTAAAAATGAAAGAAGGATATAGTAAATGGTAGAAGAATGACACATGGAATCGCTACTGGAAAGCTATCTAATTGTTTCCTTCTTCTAGACTAACTCGATAGTAGCTTAATGCCTAGTAGAAGAACTATATTGACCAAAACTTAGAGCGGGTAAGGCCATTATTTCACACAAAAATCCTCACCCTACTACAATGACATCAAGAAGAGCCGAGTATCACAAGCTTGATGGCCTCTATTTTTTCATGAAAGGTACAATGAGGAGCATGAGCAAAGATTGTTATAGAAGAGGCTGAGGAGGGCGAGTATCAGGAATGCGTGTAGGGGCTAGGCAGGGTTGGTTTTGGGGTGACAAATGGGAAACAAACCATCAAAGAGATTTGCAAGGAGGTTTAAAGACTCAAGTGAAAGTACTCCAATGAGGGAGATGATCTGAGTGGAAGGAGGTGATGAAAGTGGGGCGAGATTCGTATGGAGCAAGGTAGTTTCAAGAAAAGGTGGTGATTAGTGCAATTCACCACATCAATCTTGTGCAAAATGGTTGAATAACTAGTATTTTTTTGAAAAAATCATGGACGAGAAATTCTATATGAGCCCATGGTTCCCCCCCTCGACTTGCCATGTTGGGCAAGGCATTACAAGGAGGGATGCCACATGTCACTTACTCTTGGAGCACCACATGGCACCTTAGAAATAAGGATAGTATAGACTAGACTATGTAGCACCATTTTGGTAGAAGATGCTATATTCCATTGTTGTAATTGTGTAGAATGACTAGTTTTTTAATACAAGATTGGCCCATTTTTTCATAGTTTTTCCTACTTCATCTACTATAGCTAATAGCACTTCCAAGCCAAACTTGTAGGAGTTGTTCCAATCTAGCTTGCTCAATGTAATTGAGAGAGCCAGAAATATTTGATTGTCCTTATTGCTTGATATGTTGAGAGAGCCACCAATATCTGATCATCTTTATTAGTGCAAAGTTAAGTAGGATGAAGTTACTAATATGTCCTAGACTACAAGGAATGCCTCATTTTTATTATAGCTACCTCACTGGTTGATACCTCAAGACAAAAAACGGAATGTATTTATGCTTATGAAATTGTAATATGCCTTGAACAATGTTATGCTAAATCTATAGGGTGTTGAGCCCGTATACTTGGATGAAATAGGGAAATCCAATGATGTAAGTGACAAGTACCTCTTTTGTCTCACTAGGTGACATTTCTCTGCCTCACCTCGCCCCTCCTATTCGCTTCCTACCCCGGTTTTTATTTTTTCTCTCCCTGCAGCAATGGGAGCTTTTGTGCTTGTTCAGAGAAAGAAAATCTTAGTGGTGACCCTTGGTCTGAGCCAGAGGGGCTCCATGGCAGCACCCTCAAATCCCACACCCGTGGTCCTTCTTTCTCCAGCCAACAAGCACGAGGTACAACAAGCAATTCAGTCCCTCCAAGACAAGGTGATCATGGGCAAAATTGTGGGCCTCACACCCACAAAGAAATAGGAGCGAGAGTGAATCCAGGCGAGCTTGGCACTAGAGGGTGACCACATTCAGGAGGTCAAAATCTATGGAAGAGGCATCTTCCTCATCCATTTGAGCTCCCCTAATACCTGCCTCGACACTTGTGGAGCGAAACCCCATCCTCCTTGGCCCACATTTGGTGTACCTCTTCCCTTAGTACCATGGCTTTATAGGGAAGGACATGGACACAACACACCATGTTCCTTATTTTTTGGTTACTCTACGCTTACCAAGGTTTCCAAAGGAATATAGAGCCATCCTCCCCTCCATTGGTCAAGCATTTGGCACTGTGCTGGAGTCTCTACCAGATTCGGCCACATCAAGGGTAGCAGATGACGAGGTCCCTAGGATCAGACTGGTGGTTGAGAGCCCAGAGTTGATCCTCCTAAGTAGAGACCCTTGAAGGGGGTACACTTTGCAGGGATTCAAGATTTCTAGGTTACCAAGCCAGTGTCTTCATTGCAGACATATGGGTCACCTATGAGACTCTTGCTCCTCTTGTCTAGGGGGGTGCTAGGCTCTTGCCTATACTAACTCTTCCTACTCTGTAGGGGTGGGGGTGGAGGAGCTCAGCCTTGGCCATGGGGGCAATCTGTGACTAGGTGACCCCTTTAGAAGGGGACTAGACCCAAGTTAAAAATAAAAAGAAACCAAGCAAACTAGCTCGAGAGCACCACAGGTAGAGGGCTAGATGCACAAAGAGAGAGAGAGAGAGAGAGTATTTTGAGAGGCACCTGAGGAGGAGGAGCAGCAAGAGCCCATACATGGAGACCCACCCCTCTTAGTGGCAATGGCCACTACTGCTCAGCTAGGTGATCCTCTCGTGATGAAGGTCCAACGTTCGCATTCACCCTTGTATCAACAGCGAGCCCCAGGAGATCCAGATGCTATGATGGTGAAAGCTATGGACATTAGCCTATGGCAACAGTTGAGGAGGAGCTGATTCAGAGCCCCAATGAGCCTGATCAATAGGGGGGCCTATGGTTGCCCCTACTCCCCCTCCTCCCCAGATACTCCTGGGTTCCCCCTCCCCCCGCCTTGCCCCTCCTGCTATGGTCATCCTTACCACCCATCCCCCTCCCTGCGCCTCCCCCCCCCCTCTGCCCCCCCTTCCACCTTCTTAGCAAGTTTTTTAGCCTCCCCCCCTTCCCCTAACTTGACTCCCTACCTCAGCGGGCAAGGGTAAGATAACGTCCCCTTATGCTTCATCATCGTAGCATCTCGTCCCCTCTTTCCATTCAGGGGGGAGCTAGAGGGAAGGGGCTTGTCCTCCCGATCAGTAGCTCCAAATTTTCAGCATGGGCGTCCCTTATTGCAGGACAGAGATTGGGACCCTGGAATTATCTAAAGATCTCAGACTCTTACCCTCTACCCCTAGAGGTAAAGCTTGTGAGCTTATAGCCTTGGAAATGGGGTTTGATCAGCGTAGTGGGCTCCCAGACACACCCAATTTGGAGATTCTAGTTTGTCTCATAGGGTTGGAGAAGTGGGTCCCTAGTGGTGTTTGATGCTATGCTGGGAGATCAGATTTCACGCATGATGGACAAGTGATGGGGCCACAGGGACTAGACCTTTGGCATGGCCATGTGTTGAGGTGAATTTTTAGCTATGCTTCACATGGGAGAGGAGTTATCAGATTGCCTCTTGGGGCAAAGGTTGATCAAGCATACTACTGCTCACTCCAGAAGTGTGCGGAGTTGTTCGGGGTGGAAGTCTCTTTCATGAGGTAGTGGGCACAAAAGGTTGGCATTGAGCCTGTGTCACCCCAATAAACCCCCGGCAAATTCACATAAGACACTCTTTTTAGAACAAGCACCCACTCATAGGAGAGCCTTGTTTTTTGCATCCCTATCCTCATGAGCTAGACCATAGTAAGTTGGAATGTGCACATGCTCCATGATCGTGCTCATAGTCAACCGTAGTACCTAATCCTTCGATAGAAGCTGCAAAGGGTAGCAGTAGGGTAGCTTTGATTCAGGAGCATATCTTCTCAGCACAGACATTAGATGATGACACCACCTCCTCCCAGGGAGAGGCTCGGAGGTGTGGTGAAGTCTCCAACTTGTATAAATACCCCATAATGGAATGAAGCCCACACTCTTTGGGGCATTGTGTTGAGTTCTACTTTGGTATTCCAAGCAATTGTCTCAAGTGCCCGTGCTTCCTTGCACTCCATGTCCAAAAGCATGTGCTAACCTTGCAACTCCTCCTCCCCTCTCCCCCAACCTTGCAACCCATCCTCTCCCTCTCCTCCTCCCTCCTCCTCCTCCTCCCTTCTCCTCCTCTTTCTCTCTCCTCCTCCCTCCTCCTCCTCCCTTCTCCTCCTCCTCCTCCCTCCTCCTCCTCCCTCCTTCTCCTCCTCCCTCCTCTCTCTTCTTTCCCCCATGCTCTTATACCTTCTTCCTCTTCCACTCCTATGCTCCCTAAACCCTTAGTTCCTCAACCCTTAACCTCCATGGTCTACGAGGGAGACGAGTTCTCCACCATGTACTCTACCTTGAACCTTGGATCCTCCTTCTAACCCTAGAACCTTTTCTAGACCTTGGAGCCTCCTTCTAAACCTTGGAACCTCCTTCTAAACCTTGAACCTCCCTCTAACCCTTGAACTCCTCCTAAACCTTGTAACCTCCAATGAAGGTGAAAGCCTTCATTACCTCAATCATGATGATACACATTCCTTTTACACATGCATGCACTATGTTTGCTTACCACACTTAAGCCTATGTCTCTCGCCGGAATATGACTCGAGGTCCTAAGCTACATGTATACTACAAACGACAACCCCTATATATCTATAGGTGACAAAAAGCCTTGGAACCCTGCATACTGAGAAAGCCCTACTCTCCTGTGGAATTTGTGCGAAAGAACCAACATTTGGCACTGCTACTGGGGAGACTAGCATCTCAAGAAACAAGTAAACATATGCAAGTATGTGTAAAAAATAAACTACTACGAATTTTCATGAACATAATACTCAAGGGCAAGGAGAGTAAAATTTTTTCCAACTCTAGCCAAACATATCAACCCCAAGCATCAACCTTGGGTTACTACCTTAAGAATTTTCTTTATTTCTTAAAAAGAAGCCACTTGATAAACATATCTGGCTAGGTAGTGGATATGAATGCGTAGTGCTTCCAATTTTGATCATTTCACCTTTTTGTAGAGGAGCAAACCGAGTTAACCATGAAAAGTTATGACTCGGGAAGAATTTAGGGTTTAACCCTAAACCTACACCCATTTCCTATAAAAGCCCACTCCATCCCCTCATTCTTCATCTTTCACATCTTGCCTCCATCCTCTTTCCCATTTTGAGCCCTATGCAAGACACTCCTCCCTCTCCATCACTCGCATCCTCACACGGTGAGTTACTTCATTCGAACCATGATTTCATATACGGAAATACCATGCTATGCAGTATTATTATAGCCCATTGCACACCATTTTGGCATCCCTAGCACTCGCTCATTTATGCTCGCATTTTGTACTAATTTGCTCGTATCTTTACGTCGTGACCTTCGATTGATGATCCATTTGCAACATTTCCCTCCACCTGTGGGACAACCTTAGGCACATTATTAACACAATGGTCCCTACAACACTAACACCACTCTAACCCTCCAAACAAAACTACATCAACACCCGCACTTGCGGCGGTAGAGACACCCTTTGCAACTCTCACCCAATTCGCATGCAGCTACGTGCCTCCGACTCCAATGCTCACTAAATCCACATACAACTCTGCTGCAACCACTGCCTCTGACAATCCTCTACCCCGATACCCCCCTTGAAATTCAAGAAATCCATTTAACTCCTCCACGCTACAACATGGCTGGACGTCATCGCGAACGATGATGGGGATATTGACCTTGATGCAAAGGCTGACAATTTCTTTAATCGCAGAAATAATAACAATCAAGGCAGGTGCCCGTTGGGAAAACTGGAACTTCCCAAATATAATGGTAGGGGAGATCCAGCCCATTTCCTCCAACATTTTGATGCCGCATGCCGAGCAGGTGGAGATCAATCCCATGAAACCAAGGTGGCCTGGTTTCCCATGGCCTTAACTAGATGAAGCATCTGAATGGTACCTAGAACTTCTAGTGGGAGAGCGAGCCATTGGGGACCTGCTTCAAACAGAATTCAAAAGGCGCTTTCAAATGGAGAGGCTACAAGATGATCCCGCTCTCCAACTAAGCAAGATCGAACAAGGCCGTCGAGAAGATGTACGCACGTACCTGGGAAAGATGATAATATTAATTCACCAAATGCGACCCACACCCTGATGCAAAGTACCTCATAGCCTAGTTCATTGCAGGACTAAGGAAAAAAATTTAGAAGGGTATAAAAAAGATTAGCAACTATGAAATGTTCAGTGCTGCTGCTCATGCGACGGCAGCCATTGACATCGAGGATGGCATGACCAAATCTTACACTAGCAATGATGATGGCAAATCCAGTGCACGAGATAAGCACTCTAAAAAGGGCAAAAATCCAAGTTCACTACCGAAACATCAAATGAAGATCGCCTAGAGGCCATGACCATGAAGCTAAAAGAAGACATGATGCAGGCCCATGGAATGAAAGCTTCACTTGTCTCAGTCGTCGCCAACTCAGACGTATCCATGGTAAGAAAACGTTTGGTGTCCACACTGCATGGCCAATCATACAGCAAATGAGTGCCTGGTCCTAAGAGCCAAGATCACTACACAAGCAGATCCACCACCAAGGTTGTGGTGCCATATCTACATCATCGGCAGCCATGATAAAAACAATTGCATCTTCAACATGCGCAACAACCCACCTCGACCTCAACAATACCAAACGGCATCCATGCCAGTGTACAGGCAATTGGCACTTGCACGAGCACCCCCAGCTCTAAGGCTAAATCCTATTCTTGTTCGGACACATGTCTCGGAACTACTCAGGAATCCGAATCCACAACCATATCCAAGAGCACCAAATCCAGCTCCTTAGACAGTTCCAATACATCACCTGCACGCAGAGGAAGTAGACTTGCCATTCAAGTATGAAGCAAAGTACCCAGTTTACTATGTAGAAGGTGCATAGTGTCTAATACCAGTTTATGCAAATCAAGTATGTCCCAACACATATTGAGCACTAATCAAGTGCTACAGTTGTGGAGAAAATCATCGAATCATAGAGTGCCCTCATTGTGGTAGCCCCACTACTTTCCAACCACTCTGCAAAGATTGTGGCATAGGACATGCCTGTATGGATTGTCCCATGAAAAATAAGGTCCCACAACAAACAGAGGTTAAGCCTGATGTCCCAATTGGCATCATTGGGGTGGACCATCAAAGCCTGGGGCCGGCAAGCATAATATCACAACCTCTGAATGTAATTGCACGCCAGCAGAAAGAGGCCACAAAAGACCCTAACATTCCAATCCAACCAAAGTGACTTCTTAAAAAGAAAGCACAAGTGCCTCCACCTCCGCCAAGCAATGACCAGCCAAGATCATCTACATCAGCTCTCAAGTATCTCCCTAAATCCAACAAAATGCCAGTTCATGGTCACCCACAGGGTTGTTTTGGGACACATCATTTCTCAACATGGGATTGCAACAACTGATATGGACAAAATCAAAATCATCATGGAATTGCCTCCTCCTACAAATTCCAAAGGTGTACATGTTTTTATGGGACATGCAAGCTATTAAAGATATTGCGGTATGCCATGATAGCTAGACCACTTTACAAATTATTAGTGCAATTCTTACGGACAGAAGAGTGCGACCAAGCCTTTAAGCTTTTAAAGTGGCGCCTAATCACAGCACCCATCCTTATATCTCCCAATTGGGATATTGATTTTCATGTTCATACTGATGGATCCAAGTATGCAATTGGGAGTGTGCTTTGTCAACCTGGTGAACATAAGAAAGACTACCCATTCTACTTCACCAATTGACAACTCAATGATGTAAAGATCAATTATACCACCACAGAAAGAGAAGCCCTAGCAATGGTGTATAGTGTTAAGAAATTTTGGCACTATCTACTGGAAAATAATTTTGTATTCTACATCGACCATCAAGCATTGCTTTATCTTGTGAACCATCCATGTACAACAGGAAGAATAACCAGATGGCTGCTCTTGCTTCGAGAATTATGTTGAGGGACAGCTTTGACACATTGCAGTTGATGCACTCATAGTGCTATGCTCTCTTGGATGAGGCATTATTGATGCTTATGCCCATGAATGGTGTTTATGCTTGAGGCATTTTAGTCTTATTGGCATTGGGTTTGCCAGTGTTTTGTCATTGTAGGTTGACATTTTCTTTTGGGCCAGATTTGCTCATATGGATGCATAGTATATGCAAATGAGTCAGATACATTTTGATGCTTTGAACCATGAGTTTTGGTAACACTATCCTTCATTAAGATATACATATTAGGGTGCACCTAGTATTTGGTGTGATTTCTCTCTTGAAAGTACTAGTATTTGGGATTTTGTTTCATTTGCATCATGGCATCCTCTTCCATGTCTGAAAAGGAGTTTTCAACATTAGAAATTTTGATGGGATAAACTTTTCTTTGTGGAAAGAATAGATAAGGGATGTGCTTATTCAAAAGAAGCATATTAAACCCTTGGTAGGGATTGAAGCTAAGCTTACAGATATATTTGAGGATGATTAGAATGAGTTGGATGCATTAGCAAAGTCTATTGTTAGACTTCATCTTATAGAGTTAGTCTATTTCACAGTAGTAAATGAGCAGACTATGGAAGATTTGTGGAAGAAACTTTGTGCCACTTATGAGAAGGAAACTGCCTCTAATACATTTTACCTCATGATGAAGAGGTTGTTTAAGCTACGGATGAAGGAAGGGGTCTCCATTGATTTCCACTTGAATGAATTCAATATTGCTTTCAGCCAACTAGGCTCAGAAGATGAATTTTGATGTCGAGACTAAGGCAATATTCCTCTTATGTTCATTGCCATCCTCATGGGATACCTTCCGTATAGCTATCGGTAACTTTGCACCTTATGAAGTACTGAAGTTTGATGATGTTGTGGGTAGCTTGTTAGTCGAGGAGATTAGACGGAAGTCTATGGATGGCAACACGCCAGATGCAGCCTTAAATGTGCAAAGGGACAAGTTACGATTCAGGGGGAAGTCCCAAGAAAGAGCGAAGTCTCATAGCAAATCCAAGGCATGGAACATTGAGTGTTACAACTATGGCAAGAAGGGCCACATGAAAAAGGATTGCTACAAGCTGAAAAGAGAGAAAAAGGATAAGAAAAAAAATGCAAATTGGGGTGCAAATAAGAAGGAAGAGAGTCCCAGGGAGGACAAAGGAAAAATGAAGATCGAGGAGATTAATGCAGTCATCACTTATAATAGTGACAATGACATTCTCTTCATGTCTAGTCCAACTGCAAACTTGCTTACCACTTCCGATGATGCATATTCCCAAGATTGGATTTTGGATTCTGGTGCTTCATTCCATGTTACTCCTCATAGGGAATGGTTCTCCACTTATGACAGTGGAAAGACAGGTTGTGTGCATCTTGGAAATTTATGTCTAGTCTAATTGCAGACTTGCTTACCACTTTCGATGATGCATATTCCCAGGTTTGGATTTTGGATTCTGGTGCTTCATTCCATGTTACTCCTCATAGGGAATGGCTCTCCACTTATGACAGTAGAAAGACAGGTTGTGTGCATCTTGGAAATAACTATGCATGTGACATATTGGGAACAGGTGACATAAGTTCAAGGAATGCCGATTGGGGCACATGAGCCAGAATGGAATGAAACTGATGTCATTTGGGTTATGTACCATAGAAAGAGATTGAAAAGCTTGATCTGGTGCATTCAGATGTATGTGTTCCCATGCCTACACGGTCATTAGGCAGGGCTAAATACTTTCTGACATTCATTGATGATGCAACTAGAAAAGTATGGGCTTATGCTATAGCTCGAAAGAGTGATGTGCTCCAGGTATTTCAAAAATGGCTAGCGTTGGTTGAAAATCTGTCAAGTAGAACATTAAATGCCTATGGACTGACAATGGTGGAGAGTATCTCTCTCATGACTTTTAACATTTTTGTGATACATGTGGGATGAAGAGGGAGCTCATGTCCCCTCATACTCCAGAGCAAATTGAGTTGTAGAACAGATGAACCGCACCATTTAGGAAAGGTTGCAATGTATGCTTTCCAATGCAAGTCTTTCTGTTGGTTTTTGGGCTGAGACAATGAAGATAGCAGTGCATGCGATCAATAGATCACCTAGTAAGAGTTTGGATGGTAGTATTCTTGAAGAGGCATGGAGTGAAAAGAAGCCCTCTTACTCTCATTTACATAGATTTGGGTGTGAGGCATATGCACATATGCCAAAAGAGTTTCGGAAGAAGCTAGATCCTAAGCCTAGAAAATGCATCTTTCTAGGTTATGGTGAAAGTGGAGAGATGGGCTATCGTCTTTGAGATCTAGAAGCAAAGATGATCATACGAAGCCATGATGTGGTCTTTAATGAGAAGAAGATGCATAAGACACCCATGAGGAATGTGGAAATGAGGACAATCACTTTCCAAGATGTGAATCCACCCACATATGTGAAGTTGTCCATGCACTGAATGTGCAAGAAATGGTGCCACTAGGTACTCCCACAGGTACACAATTAAGGGCAGATGATGGATCATCTATTAGCCGAAATGATGAGCCCAATGTGAATGATATGTAGGCGGGACAGCAAGCAGAAATGCCCTTTAGGAGTTTAGCTAGAGTATCTAGACCGCCTGAGAGATTTCTTCCAGGGGCAGACTATGTGATGCTTATGGATTGCGGGGAGCCTTCTTGCTATAGGGAGGCTAAGATGCGCGAGGATCAAAGCAAGTGGGAGTATGCTATGCAATCAAAGATGAATTCACTCATGAAGAATAAGACTTGGGACTTGGTTTCTTTACCACATGGAAAGAAAGCATTGCCATGTAAATGGGTCTCCAAGATGAAGGTCACATGTGATGATGTGCTTAAGTACAAGGCCCGTTTGGTTACTAAAGGGTTCAAGCAAGAGAAGGGTGTGAACTTTGATGAGATCTTCTCTCCAATTGGGAAGATGACCACACTGTGATGCATACTTGGACTTGTGGCAGCAAAGGATATGGAGCTTATGGAGATGGATGTCAAGACAACTTTCTTGCATGGGGATCTACATGACGAAATTTACATGGTATAGCTGGAAGGCTTTAAAGAAAAGGGCAAAGAACATTTGGTTTAAGCAAGCACCTAGAGAATGCTATTAGAGGTTTGATGCTTTCATTCGATCCCAGGGTTTCAGAAAAAGTGAGATTGATCATTGCCTCTACACTAAAAGAGCTAAGGATAATAGCCTGATACTCTTGATACTTTATGTGGATGATATGCTATTGGCTAGCAAGAACACTTATGAGCTGGATGCATTGAAGGCCAAGTGGCATGAGGCCTTTGACATGAAGGATTTGGGACCTGCAGGTCATATTCTTCATATGCGCATCACGCGTGCCCGAAGTAGGAAACTCCTATGGCTTTCACAAAAGGAGTATGTCACAAAAGTATTACAACATTTCAATATGGAGGAGGGGAAGGCAATAAGTACTCCATTGCCTCCATATGTGAAACTGAGTCAGGAAAATAGTCCCAAATGAGATGAGGAGAGGACCATGATGGCCAAGGTTCCTTATGCATCAGTAGTTGGGAGTATGATGTATGTAGTGATAGCTACTAGGCTGGACATCGAATTTGTAGTGGGAGTTGTTAGCCAGTATATGGCTAATCCAAGAAAGAGGCATTAGGGAGGCAGTTAAGTGCATCACAAGGTACATGAAGGGTATCAAGGAGATGTGCATCTACTTTGTATGAGGAGAGATGTGTGTACTTGGGTACACAGATTCAAACTATGCAAGGCATGTGGATAGTAGGAGATCCACTTTTGGTTATGCGTTTAGCTTTGCAGGTGGTGCAATGTCGTGGATGTCTTGCACACAAAAGTGTGTTGCTTTGTCTACCACAGAGGCCGAGTATGTTGCAACCACAAAGGGTTGCAAGGAGGCTATATGGCTTGATCGGCTAGTGGGAGATTTGGGGATTCCTACAAGTGTACCGACATTGCATGTCCATGAGTGCTATTCAGCTAGCACGAAATCCGATCTTTCATGCAAAGACCAAACACATTGTGATCAGGTACCATTTCATGAGGTAGGTACTTGGCTGAGGACAAGTGCATAGAGTTTGTCAAGGTTCATATAGATGATAACCTTGTAGATATGCTGACAAAGAGTCTACCTAGTCATCAGTTTGAGTATTGTCGTGTATTGATGGGCATTGGATAGAATGTCCATTGGTTGTTCTTCCTTAAAGCACATTAGCCTTTAAGTGGAAGGTTGTGGGGGTTAAAGGCCACTATACCTTAACCCTGGTTATGTACAATACTCAAACACATATATATATATATGGATGACATAGAAGATTAGGGTGTTTTACACCCACCAAAACTTGTGTGGCTCTCTCTTTTAGCTCTCCCTCTCTCTCACCTTCTTTTATTCTGCTTCCATTGTTGAGATCTCTTAGATGATGATGTAGCGAGGCAACATGTAGCTAGGTTTTTTCTGTGTAGGACTTGGAGGCCTACTCCAGGCACTCACTAAGAGAGATCCAGAGATGGAAGGGAGTCTGGATGGGATTCTTTGGCGAATGATCAAAGTAGTGGGACATTTGGGGAAGGAGTGGCACATTGATCCTCCTTGTATCCTAGAGCAAGATGCCCCTAGATGGTGCCTCTGGCTTTGGGAGGGTAGGCCCTTGAGAGAGGTCCAATGGGATCCAGGAGAGTGGTTCTGGCCCTCCATGGACGGCCTTGCCGAGTAGGTGGACGAGGTGCCCTTCTTTTCCTACATGGATTGGCAGGAAGCTTCAGATGGACTCTTCAATTTGGACCCCTTCAAGGGAGAGGCATTGGGTGGCCTAAAGAGTGCCCCAAGAGGTCTGTTCTAGGTTTTGGATGCGGTTATGGTCCAGTTTGAGGTCAAGGAATATCTCCTACTTCTTTTGGCTAGCCACCCATGGAGGCTTGCCCATCGGCCCATGGTTGGAGCACATGCGGGTGGAGGGGAAGTGTCACTATTGCTCTACTGGTTTTCTAGAGATGATCCCTCACTACCTCTGGAGCTATCATAGCACAGCTAGGATTTGGATGGGAGCCCTCAGGAGTATGATCCGTATGCAGAGCCTTCAGAGGGACTACACATGGGGGATGGTGGCGTGGCTGATTGAGGGAGGACACACATTCTAGATTGATGAGGTCTCCCTAGCTTACCAGATACAGGGTCAGAGCATTCAAAGGATAGAGCTCCATGAGGCGGTCCCTCTTCAAAACCTTGTTCCTTATTCTCCTCTGGAGGACAGCGTATGGGAGGTAGTAGCCAGTACCATGGTGTGGAACATTTGGGTTATTCGCTGCAGTCTGGTGATGGGTGAGCATCCGGCTCCACCCTCAGCTACCTTGGTTGTCATCTAGCAGGATATCATCTACACCCTCCGCTCCACATGGGAGCCTGGAACCCTAGGCTCTAGGGCGACTGTTGCGCTCGATTTTGCAAGGCTTGGTCTATAGGAGTTTTTTACATATTCACTCTGCAAGGGATTTCCGCATCCTTTTTGCATTCTCTTAAATTTTGCATCCTTCCCGAATGTGTGTCAGACAAATTGGTCATTTTGCTCAGAGTTGTCCCCCTCAGTCTCACAACAATCTAATCTTATTAAGGGCACCTTGGTTCCCCCCTGGGTTTCTACTCCTCTTTGCTCTAAAAAATTGGATCAATAGTCTAAGCATAAAAAAGAATGGAGAAGGGTGCACCCTAAAGGGAAAGCCTCAGTCACAGTGTCTTCTTTGGTTCCTTTGTCAAATCCCTTTCAGGCTCTTTCTTTTTGTGATACTCTTATGTCAGATACTCAGTTGCAGGTGCCTAAAATGGTTCATCATGATGTTCCCTCTTCCTCTACTATTTCAACTTCTTCTACTATTGATATATCTGATCCTCAGGAACCCTCTTCAGTTCAGTTAAAGAAGATGGATTTGGAAGGGTACCACAACTACCATTGGTAGAGGTGGCAATTAATACACATGCCGACACTTGCAGTTTTCTCAATTAAAAGAATCAAGGGTTATGTAGCACCAAGAGTACAGGTGACTGAGTAGGTGGTGTTGTAGGTATTTAACTTACCATGGTACCTACTACAAGGCTAGAAATGAAATGCACTTCACAACAGATGGTTGTGGAATTCAGGATGCCTAAGACCACTAGATTTTATTATATGATTTAAAATTATAGAAACGCAGTTCAACAAAGAAAATTTTATGGTTTCTAGAGCACATTATGTTTCTTACGAAATATGACTACATGTTGGAATCAAATTATTCACTCATTCTTTCAGCAGAAAGTGGATCTAAGTATAATTGGGCAGGGTCTCACATAAAGTTGGGAGAGGCACCACGAGGATTCATGAGTCTTACGCCACTTGCATTGCTCTATATTGATCTCACTCGTTCTTTCTACCACAATGATCTACATGGAGGCTTTTTAGTTATATTTAGGTCCATATATATTCTCTTTCCTTCTCACAAAAGAGGTGCGTAGGATCTCTAAATGTTGATTTTGTTGAATGCTAATCCAAAAGAAATTCAGTTTAATAGCTCCTAGAGTAATATGCTTTAGGCTCCAAAAGTGAGGTCTTGTGTTGAGTGGGATATCATGGTTATTTCTATTTGCCTTACTATGATTTGGACAATAAGGTCTGAGTATTTGCATGATTCTTGCAGGTCAAATGCCTACTTTATGACCTACCACTAAAAGAGGGGCCATGATTTGGAAGATGGACTGTCGAGCCAAAAGTGGTGTGAAGGTTGGGCCACTTATTATTTAACAGCCAAGGGACTACCATGGAGATAGCCTAAGAGTATAATGGAAGTCCAAGACTGGAAGTCTTACCTCATGCAAATCCCCATGCAAGAAAGCTGTCTTGACATCCATCTGCATAAGCTCCATATCCTCTGATGCCACTAGTCTAAGCATGCATCTAAGTGTGGTAAGACTATGGCTTTCAACTTAGGATTGAGTTTGTTCCCCCAAACCATTTACCTGGATGGAAGTTGAGTTTGGATATAGTGATTGTGCCTAATCTCATCATTTGATGGCATCCATGGAATGTAGCCTCGAGATCTGATGGAGCGTGATTTGGTCCAATATTTAGTATATTTTAGCCTAGACTTGACAATTAAGTCTTAATTGCTAACAATTTCCTCTGATTCTACATGCCTGGATTTGACAATTGAGCCCTGACTGCTAACAATTGCCTCTGGTTCTTGTTAGGAAAACAAGTCAATTTGAGTGACTTTTCTAGAGTAGTACTATACTACTTTATATCCTAGAGTGCCGCGTGTGAGTATGGGACTTATCCTATATACATTTGACACTTAGAGTGTGTGCCTATCCTATAAATGCATTGTACTTTCTTATGTCAAATCACTCAAGCCTCAAGCCTTTCTTGATGATGTAAGTACTTTACTTTGGTTGTACATTTCTTTCTTTCTTTCTTTTCCATTATGGTTGTATAGTCTTGCTTTCACTTTCCATCCATTCCATTCCATGTCTTGCATCTTCAATTCTAACATGTCTCCCCTAAAATCTTGGACGTATGCATGAATCTCTTGCTCTTTGCCTACATCAAAGGACTTGTTGGAGTCATTTTCGATGTCAATGTCTACATCAATCCTTTATTCAATTGGTGCTTCAATGCCTAAACCAATACAAGTCATTTGTATGCTAGTTGCACTTTAATAACATCTGGTGACTCCTTGAGTGGACAAGATCTCTCTCAAACTTTGAATCCTAGAACCCACTTTATTCTTTGGGCATAACACGCTTCTTTGTTTGGTACATGGTACCTACAAGCAAAAGTTAGTACACACATAAAAAAGAATATACTACAATCCTATAGGATCCTTACCATGGATCCAACTATAGGATGTTTCTAGGCTATATAAAACCCTTGAAGTGAAGCTTTACATTTGATTGAGTGAGTTGAAGTAGTGTGTTACTTCAAGACAAAGATATATTGTTCCTTTGAATAATTCATTACTAGGTAATGCTGAGCTTATCAAACCTATACAAACTATCAAATGAATGCCCTTGAAAAAACACCCAAAGCATGCTTGAGACACCTATGAGTGGCCATGATGTCTTGATGTATGTAATCTCCATAGAGTGGAAATCGACAAGGTTTTTGAGGCCCAAAAGATGATAATACCACATGATTCAATTGAGGGTCTGGAATTCATTTCCGATCTATTGGATGGAAGTTCTCATAATTTGGCTATGGGAGATTGCCATTCTATCATATTGTTGGTGTGGCCTTTGCCTAGGTATGATCCAATCGTGATAGTTCATTTCCTTGTAAGTAGGATTGCACCAATTGGTTGTTCATGTTGAGGCCCTTGGGAGGCATTGTGGAATGACGTGCTATGTCACTCATCAAATTAGCACAAAAAAATGAGCCTTGCATTGACAAATGTGAGTCTTGCATTGAATCCCTATGTCTTGCATATGGGCACACCACATACATGAATTCAAAAATGGAAACAAACATTTGGAGACTAAGACAAATAAAAAATATACCAACTATATACATGGTTTTGGGAAAAAGGCTTTCATTAGGAGTTATGCTCCCAAGGGCTACTCACATTGGGTCCCCATAGGGTTTAGTGTTGTTCAAGTTTGTTGTTTGGCTTAGGAAAATTTCCCCGAAGTAATTCCTTAATTGAGTTGTGTTGTTTTGATCAACATTGACATATGTAGTGGTGTTTAGCTATAAGCGTTTAAGGATGATGGGTCCTCAGTGTCTCTTGGATCCAAGTTATGATCCATAGCTGGTGGATGTAGACTAGCTAGTAGTGGATGAAGGATTTGGACTGGATGCCTAACTACAAGGTCTAGCCTTCCTATTCAAGTGGCTTGGGTAGAGGCCTCAGTTTCATAGGTTCATCCTGAAGAATCATTTATGCGACCCTCAAGAATTTGTACACGTCTTTTGGGGAGTCTACAGGATGACAACTAGGTACTGAGCTTGTGATGTGGCATCACACTATGGGTGCTACTATGGTGCTAGGTCTTTGGTATAGTTAGTATAGTCTGGTACCTCTGTGGGGCCCTTAAAGACCAACTCTATCCTTGAAATCCTAGCCCTATGCATAAATCCTTAGCTTTGTGCTTGTGCCAAAGGCCTTGTTGGAGTCACTCATGAGAGCTCTACATCGATCCTTCATTTTGCTAGCATTGCAATGCTTAAATCACTTCAAGGCATTTGTATGTGAGTGGCACTTTTGTGCCTACAATACTCATCGCTAAGGAGGTTCAGCATAATGAGATAGTGCATATGAAGGATAATAACTTGCATATGAACCCCTCGTGCATTAATACAATGAGGCAAAGAAGGATGATGTACTATCTTCAGACATTGGCTTCTCATGTCTCTTCCATGACTTTGGAAAGGCATCAAATGAGTAGATGCCTCATTGACATGTAATGTATGTGAGTTTATATATTCTATAAGTGTAGGAATTGGTTTTGAAATCAAACTTTAAGTTTCGGCCATTGTATTTGATCATTTGTAATTTTGTGATGTGAATAGAATCCTAATGTATTATGTATTTAAATAATGAATTGAAAAACATCGATCTGCTGTAAAATGCAAGGTGGATTTATATGGTGTGCATGGTCATGCTAGTTTCAATGACTTCTATATTTTGTAATTCAAATTGAAACTTGAAAGACATGAAACCATCATTCTTAGAGTCTCCTTAGAGTCGGCCTATAGAAGTTAGTGAAACCCTCGTTAGCTACAAATTTCATCCCTTCCTTGACCAAAATTTTGCTAAATTGTTGCAAAAGAGTGTCTAAAAGTCAAATTTCATTTGGGAATGATTTTTTGTCTTTTGTAGAAGCCAATAAAAAGGTGAAAATTAATGAAGTGTATGGGTAGTAAGGTTATGTTGGACAATAACTTTGAATACCATGTGGTAGAAGTCGGTCAACAAATAACACTAATCAAGTGGTTAAAATCACGGTTTTCCAATTTAAAATCGTTTGAGTGATTTGCAAACGTTTGGTTGTTTTTAAATTAAAGAATATTTTTAAAAAATACTTTTCTAAATTTTATTTATAGTCAAATTTGGCAACACTTATGGACAATGTTAGACTCGGTCCCAACACGACACAGAATAATGTACTCTAAAGCTATGTGGAATTTAGAAAAAATAGATATATTATGTCAAATTTCGTTTTGTACTTTTTAAAACTATAAAGTAGATCATGAATATCCATTGCTAAAGTGGATGCATGTGAACAAACCATAAGTCAATGGACACACATTTTGAGGAGATGACTTTTTGGAGAGGCCCACCTTAGTAGGTTCTCAAAAGTGAAGTATGCCTATCTTGGGTCAATTCAATGGGAATAAATAATGGGATGCCTTGTAATTAGGTTCTTTAAGTGAATAAATAATAGGTTGCCTTGTAATTTCGATTGTTTGAGTGTAACATATCATTTTTTATATTAAAGTCCTACCATTGAATCATTGCGTCAAACTAAGGTTTACGTGCATGTGGCTAAGTAGTATCAAGAATCGAGGTGACATACATGTCACAAAAGTCTTGTTGCATGGTTGAATGCACCACATTCAAGGTCATATAAAATCTTGCAGGGGAAGAGGGACACGAGCTTTGACATTCCCCTCGTGCATGGAAAAACGTGAGGGCATGGAGGAGGAGATAAAAGAACAAATAGGAGCTCTTTCTATTTCTTATTTTTTTTCTAGTAAAAGGAGGAGGAGGAGGAGGAGATACAAGAACAAATGAGAAATCCTTCTTATTTTTTTCATAGGAAAAGGTGATAGGAGGAAGAGGAGGAGGACATACAAGAACAAAAGAGAAGTCCTTCTATTTAGTAACTTCTTGTAGTAGGGGGGACAATGAGCTCATTAAGGTTGGTGAGCGAGAGTGTCCATCCATGCATGTGTGTGCATGTTCTCCTTGAAACATAATCACACTCACACACATTTGTTCAATGAATTTTACATTTTGATGCCATGGTCACGCACAAATACATCCCCCTAGAGAACATAAAATCAAAATTCCGATTATTAACCCTCCCCCAAGTTCGGAACTTAGAAAATTAAGGTAAGCTAGAAGTCCCCAAATTCCCAAATCAAAAATAAATGTAAGGTTCTTCATTCCTCACTGCCATTCAGAAATATCTTCATCGCCATGGGTGTCTCTACTAAAATATCTCCTTTCTCTTTGCTAAATTCACTTCTGGCTTCATCCGTCTCCGCCTTCATCTACCTTGTCTCCGTCCACCTAGTCTCTCAATTCGATTTGCTTCAGAGGGCACGGGTTGAGCAGAGGGAGAGAGGGGGCTGAGCACAGCAAGAGGTAGGGTTGGATAGAGCGGAGGGGGGTAAGGGGAGGGAGTGAGGGAAATGAAGGGGAGGAGGGGGTATGACGAGGCTAGGGAGTGGTGACGAGGCAAGGTGGAGGGGAGGAGCAGGGTAGGGAGACAGACTAACATAGATTAATTTAGTTTACTAAGTTAATTTAGTTCAAGACCTTAGTTTGATTATGTGTAGTAAGATCATTACTTGCTAATTAGTTAAGAATTTAAAAGTGGACCCATTATGTACTATTTATGTACTTTTGAGTTTGATAAGTGCCTCGGTTGCTTTGGAAGGTGACCTTGAAAGTGCTCAAAAGAGGCAAGAGGTGAATCACACACCCTTCAAAATTAGATACAATTTGTGGCAAAGCATATTGAGCAGTGGTGGTTACTCTAAACCTATAGCAACAGGAATGTAATGCATCAAGAGACACCCATGCTTTCTAATGTAGTTAATGGTCTACATGATGCCTTAGTGAAAAAACATGCTTCTCCAAGAAGCATGAGTTGATAATAAGTGGAGCGACACAACCACGCATGATTACTTGAAATACCAACTAGATCTTAGCACCTAACCAAAGTTTAGAGCTAGGATAAGGAGCTTGTCCATGCATGCGCTTTGATATATATTGTCATGTTCATGTGATGGGAGAAGTAATGTAGAAAGGTTCTCACCCATAAACTCGGGGTGATTATCTTGCCCTTGCTCCCTCCATCTTGAATGACATGATGAGCTTGCAATTGAATGGCACTCCTAAGTCAAATTCATGACGTTATAGGCACCCTAAAAGTTGTAATAAAAAGATTGCATTAACTAAGAGGGGTAACCTTGGGAGATTTCAATTGAGAGGACCCAAAAGTGTGATTGTTGAAAAGCCTAGGTTGCTTTAGTCCTTTCAAAAAGCAGCTTAAAAATACATTTTGTAATTCTTCCACAATCATAACCCTATTGAAGACCACGAGACACCAGGGGCAATCGCAAGCTCTCGCTATACCTGCTATGGAAGCCTTGCGGTCCATAATGGTGGGGAGGGTAAACTGCCTTGTGTTCTCAAGAGACGTATGCTTGTGGCCATCCTTTAGGCTACACATGGGCTTTGATTTAAGGATGTACTATGAGCACAATTGGATTTGCAACTGGATTGACTAAGTAGGGAGGGGTAAGGATTTGGATGCACCTTATAAATGGGAGGTGCCATTTTGAGCACCTAAGGGTGTAGAAGTGCACCCTCTTCAATCTGTGCGTGGCCCAAATCGCAATGCTTCCAGCTGAAGATTATGTGGAGTGTGTGCATAAACCCTTTGTATTAGGTTTCCAACAAGTAGAGCAAACCTAACTCTAAGTATGGCGTCCCATTATTTTGTTTAAAAATTCTTTTTTCCACAACTCACCCACACAACTTGCTCTATGATTGTAGGCTCCTTAAGGTTATACACTACTCCATTTTGATTGGCTGTTGCCTGTTGTCCTTTACCTTTTACATGTGTAGAGGGGGCAAAGAGGGGGGCAGAACTTTACAGTAACTCAAAATTTGATGATAATTTTGTTGTAGAGAGAGCACCTTGTAAAAAATCGCACGTTTTTTTTTTTTGAGGGCCTTGAGCCTGGTGTTTTAGGGCTCATGGAGAATGGGTAATGCATGTTTGAATGGGGGGACGTATGTAGTAAGAGAATGCTAAGGGTGTTCCCTAGATAGGCTACCTCGGTGTGGATCATGCCGAGGACGAGCAAGATTGCATGCTTATGTCGAGCCCAAGGCGGCTACCCGATGTGGAAGATGCCGAGGGCGGGCAAGATTGCTGGACGATGTGGTGGAGCCCATGGCCAAGGTGCATGGAATGCACAAATTCCTATTACTTTAGTTAAGAAGTGAAAGTTTTATATTGGTATCAAAAGTTTGTATGCCCTAATAAAAATAAAGGGAGGGCTGTGAGGGGTGGAAAAGTAGTCAAGAGGTTGAATTTTCTTTAAATGTGTTGTGAAAAGAAGTGTGTAACAAATAACGAAGTTCCTCAGATTTATGTTATAAGATAGGGATAGGGAAGGCTAAACTATGTAGTAGAATGAAGGTGCTAATATAACAATGGTGTAGCTCCAGCCTCACATTGAGGCTGTGCATTCTGCAATGCTAATTCGCCTCTGCCATCCTCTCAACACCCAGCCCGCCAGCCACAGCGCACAGGCAGAGCTCAGAAGCCAGTTGAATGCTCCCTTATTTGCAAGCGCGAGCGACTTTGAGAGAGACCGCCATTAATGCCCCTCATTGGTCGCCAGAGGAGCGCGCGCGCGAGTGAGACCGTGAGAGAGAGAAACGAGACAGCGAGAGAGAGAGAAAGAGACACAGATTTGAATGCCCCCGAGCCCTCATCGGTGACCACCGTGGGTGACTCGTGAGCGGCTGAAAGAGAGCGAGCGAGCGCGACTCACAGTATTATGCATCTTCCTTGATTAGTGTTTAGCGTCCTGAGCCTCACATAGACACAGAACGTACTCCCGAAAGAGTCCCGATCTTCTTTATTGCTGCCTGCGCAGAGGAAATAGTACATTTTGGTGTTTCTTGCCTCTGGCGAGCCATAACAGAAACAGGGACGGACTGGTCAGCTCAAGAGGCCTTCTGAGAGAGAGAGAGAGAGAGAGAGAGAGAGAGCGAGCGCAGAGAGCGCAGAGTGTGTTGAAGTTAGGCTTGATCTCGTAACAGCCAGTTTCGAAGCTGATGCAAGATCGTTCCCCGATCCTCCCAAGCTGCTGCGTTGCTGCAGCTGCCTCGCACCAGCCGCATTAAATCACTCTGAAGAGTCGAACAGTTTATGCTGTTTCCGGCTCTGCTTCCAGCCATGTCGTTGTTTGGGTCGTGGACAGCTTACCTCCTATATTATTATAGCGCGCGGGTCGAAGGATGAAGGCTTCGGTAGCAACACCTCACTGCTCACATCCTCTCTTTGTCGCCAAGCTCGAACGTGGGCGGTAGGAGAGGCAAAGAGACCGGTTGTTACGACGAGGGGAACTGGCACCGGCCTTTTTGCGACTCATATCGTCAGAGCTCGAATAACTTACAACCCTCCTCTCTCGATCGAGTATATCCATGATTCCAGGGCCTTCCTGCTAGCTAGCTCGCCAGCAGGTTCTTCATCATGAGCACTTCCAGATTCATCAAGTGCGTGACCGTTGGAGACGGGGCTGTGGGCAAGACCTGCATGCTCATCTCATACACCAGTAACACTTTTCCTACAGTAAGTGCTCGTTTTGTTTCAGATCTTCTTTTCTTTTTCTTTAAAAGCTCCAGAGCTTTCCACGAACAGTTACAACTTGAGTACGTTACCTAATCTTGGTTGTGGACAATAGGATTACGTTCCCACCGTATTTGACAACTTTAGCGCGAATGTGGTTGTGGACGGAAATACTGTGAATCTCGGGCTTTGGGACACTGCAGGTGGGTTCTTTTCAGAACAAGCTCCAAGAATCCCCAAATGAATTTACGATGTGCATGTCACCATTCTAAATCTTAGTTTGACTATGTAAGAGTATTGGAATGCTTCGCTTGGATGTCTTTTTGGAATGACACAACGTTCGTAAACGTCCTCTTCAGGCCAAGAAGACTACAACAGGTTGCGTCCTCTTAGTTACAGAGGTGCAGACGTCTTTCTCCTGGCTTTCTCTCTTATCAGCAAGGCCAGTTACGAGAACATTGTGAAAAAGGTGAATCACAGGCTTCGTTTTTGCTCTTGTTTATCTCAGCCTTGGGGGTTCAACAGGATTCAAGATAGCTTGCTTCCTCTAAATGTGCAGTGGATTCCTGAATTGAGACATTATGCTCCTGGAGTGCCAGTCATACTGGTTGGAACCAAACTAGGTGAATGTCTCGTTACCCTGCAGTGCTCCTTGTATCCCTGGCTGAACCTGATACTCCGATAAAAATGGATACTTAAACTTGGCCTTAATTTTTCTTGGATGATATCCATACAATCTTTTGCTCCTTTGTGATTTCAGATTTGCGAGATGATAAGCAGTTCTTTTTGGATCATCCTGCTGCAGTGCCTATAACAACTGCTTTAGTAAGATTTCATCAAATGCTCACTAGATAGTGATCCTTTTCAAGATTTTGAGTGGTGGCAAAACGCTGTGCACACATGATCTGCTTGAAAGAACGATTTACGTAGGATCAGACCCTGGAAACTTCATTTTGGTATACAGCTTTTCTTAATGAACAAAGATTCACTACTCTGCATCTGCAGGGGGAGGAATTGCGAAAGCAGATAGGAGCATCTGCCTACATTGAATGCAGTTCAAAGACACAACAGGTCCTTATTTGGCTTCTGTTGCTTCTTTCAAACGCATAACTACTATGACTAAGAAGCTATTGACTGCTCTATTGTATTAATGATATAAGGGAAAACTTTGTGCCATAATCTATTAACATTCCTGAGCAGCAGTAGTTCCTTTAGCAGGGTATATTCTCGTAGGAATTCATCTGGCAAATTCAAATCTCAGCCTTCTTTGGTGGCACTCTATGAGGTGTTTGTGTATGTTTCTGTTTGATATGTTTTTCTAAGAGGAAAATTTGATGGTATTCATGCAGAATGTGAAGGCTGTATTTGATGCAGCTATCAAGGTTGTGTTACAACCTCCAAAGCAAAAGAAACGAAAGAAAAAACAGCATCAAAAGAACTGTGTGGTAATGTGAATGCCAGGCATTCATATCATGGAGTTTAATTGGTAAAATTTTAATGGGTACAATCTGGTCATGAAGGCTGACGCTGACACTTACGTATCTTGTGAGTTAACTCTCAGCTAGCGAAGTGGAACTGCTTTAGTTTTTGAGGATATGAAGTTACTTCTCAAACCAATCGAGACTCCAAGAGAATTGATTACGAATCTAGCACCAAAGATAGAAGTCATTTCCTGTGGCAAGCTATCACAGGCTTGACAATTTTCTGTTCTTCACCTGTGGAGATCCTTGTCTAAAGCGAAGTGCTTGTATGGGGGACTCTTGCATCAGGGAAGATGTATATATTCGAAGACTATTTTGGTGACTGCTAGTCTAAGTTTAGTTCTGATATTTATCAATACGTTTCCATGCCCTGAAACATTATTCTGCCCTCAGAAAGAGGCATGCATGCCTTTTGTAAGACTTTCATGCAAGTTTATAACTAGGAGCTAATTCCTGTTATGCATGATGGAGTCTATGGTTTTCAACCTTGTGAGTGACTATCATGAGATTGAATCTGCATACTGTGTTTTGTTTTTAGAGGATGAGTTTGGCCATGTTCCTAGATTCATCTAGATATATGTAAGGTAATGACCGTTGAAACCCTCCCCCCTTCCCCCGGAAGGAAGGCATGATCCTGTCTGAGTCTCTTGCCTCTTCCTGTAGGGCACTTTACATGTTAATTTGTTTTTTTGTTTTTCAAATACTGAATCTAATATACCATTCTGCAGAGGCTGCTCATCTTGTGATCTCATTGCAAAATCTACTTAGGGCCAGTGAAACTTTTTAGTGTAGCTGTGATCGATCTTCTGCTCCTACCAAAACTTAGGCCCAAGGTGTTGCCACAGGATCAAATCTTCGTTTTCAAAAGAATCTGAGTGTTTGTAATGCCCTGTCTGAGCATGTTAACCCCAAACAACCAGCTTCAAAGGAGAAGTCACATTGATCTATGTGTCTTGATTTGTGATACTTAGGGTCTGTTAGGTGGAAGCATGAGAAACAGTTGTGAAGTCCTGTTAAAATGAAAGTTTGTTTCTTTGTTGGAGGAAGCAAATTTTACTGCTATTTGAATTTTGTAACTGGTAAAATGCTCCTGACTAAGGAGTTTGAAGAAAACTTGCGAGGTTGGGAGATTTAGGATGTGTTCAGCACAGGAGCCTTGAGGGAGCATTCTTTCCTAAGTTTCTATCATGAACTAGGGAGTCTTGTTCAGTATGCTTTCCTGTGAGCTGATTAGTCTCCTGACAAGCCAACTACTCCATTCTAAGCATTCCACCTGTTTTCCATGCAAACTGGCAAAGTAATTAGAACAACAAATTCCTAAATTTGTACGATTGGATATATTCTAGTCTTACAAAGGTATATAAAGTAATTGCCCCACCCAAGCTTACCTGCCAATTTCATATGGAAGCCTGTATAGTCCCCTCGTATCTCGATTTAAATTGTGAAAGAATGCTCAGAGCTGTGTATATCTGAGTCGAGTTTTAAAAAATGCCATCAGGTACATTGTCTTCGGTGTCTATGCCCTTCTGCATGACTCTTTCTACTGTGAGTGCTATTTTTGAATTCCATTCCACTCCTCTTCTTTGGCTTTTAATTGTGGTTAGTCTCTTAGGGTTACAGAAGCTTGAATAGTTTACACAATTTGATTTGTATTTGCTTGACGAGTGAAAATTGTAACCTGCGTTTATTTGTCCGAGGTCGCAGGCATAAGTCTGTGCTCTATCAGGTTAAATACACAACTGGTCTCAACGCCACACAAGATTGCTATCATGCGCCTTGGATTTACTTCCGTGTAAATGTTTACTACATATATATGGCCCATCAAAGCTTAGTTGTGGTTCATTGTGTATATGAAATGTACACTGTTGGTGTGGTACTGAGGTTATAACAGGCTTTTGTTGTTCATTGATGACAATGTGCTTTTTTGTGCCAAGTTTGCACATAACAGGGATTCAATGGAGTTTGTTGTTCAGTGGACAGTGTCTTGGGCTAGTCAGTTTGATTCTTCTTCTTCTTGAGTATCAAGAAGCTTGCCTTAGCTTTTGTTTGTGTGTGATGTTAATGAAGCACGTATTTTTCACTTGTAAAGTAATTAAGAACAATAAATGGGAGCACTCGAAGTAGTCACAAACTTGAATACAAGATCTGAAAGTGTCAAAACACAATTGTTGTTAGCTTTATTATTTGATCAAGTACTTATGCGATGGGAATGTCACTTTGCATGTAAGTCAATTCCACCTAGTGGAAGGTGTGTGCAAAGTATTGTGTCCATCGAATATGCTTTGCATTGTCGATCAAGCATAAAACGTCATTTTTGCTCTAGTGTCATGCACAACCATAAAAAAACACGGTTCTAAGTGTGTTATTCAAACAAGTACTTATCAGATGGGAGCTACACTTTGTACGCAAGTTTGTTTCAACTAGGTTGAGGTGCATGCAAAGTATTGTTACCATCGGATATGATTTGCATGGCCGATCATGTATTGTACACCGTTTTTTCCCTAGTGATATGTACATCCGTAAAAAAACACGCCCTTAGGTGTGTTATCTGACCAAGTACTTATGGGATGGGTGTGCCTCTTGAGAACATTACAATACTACCTAGGTTCAGGCATAACAAAAGTGTTGTGCCCATCGGATATCTTTTGCATGGTCAATTGAGCATTAAATACTATTTTTGCTCTAGTGTCATGCACATCCGTAGTTCGCATGGACTATCTTATTCTCTAGAATGGCATATTGAGGCATGAACCTCTCCTTTGGGGCCACTTGGATGGTGATTATATAGGGGACGGACTTGTGTGGTCTTATGTGGCTAAATGGTGAAGTTGATGTAAAAAGATAGGTTGGTGGGTAAATGGCATGTGGCAACGGAATGAACGATACCACATGGAATAATGTCCATTGCCATGGATGGTATATATGAGTTGAAAAACAATCTCTCTCATAGCCTCTCATGTCCTTCTACTAAGGGAAAAGAGAGGGAGTGATTTTGGTTAGGTGGTGGTCTGATGGCACACCGACTTGACCAATGACATGTGGCAATATTTGGAGCTTTAACATTGCAACTTTAGCGCTGCTAAGTTATGTTATAATTTAAAAAAATTGGCAATTAACCTCAATTGTTACTTCATAAACAAGTTTTCGAGTGTGCTTTTGTTGGAATAGTCATTAGTCATTAGAAAATCACATGCAATTCATAGATTTTTAAAAAGTAAGAAAAACCTTAAGTTGTGGATTGAAAAAACTCACAAATGTGAGCATCATTTGAGGTCTTATGATGGGCAAGGTTTTTGGATAGATGCATAGGGGACGTAAGGGCTACCTCCATGGGTTGCGCTTGAAGAGGGATCAAGCTAGTAGGATACTACCATTTATTGACTAATATTAGATGAGCTTATTAGGAACAAAATTTATTTGTTGATGTTGCCTTTCTAAGGAGCAACTTATTAGGTATTGGTTAGAATGGTATGTTTTAGAAATGGTTTTGCTTCTTCATATTTTCTCATGTGATGATTGTTAAAGATTGTTTTGTCCTCTTTGCATTGATGATTGCTTTGCTCTATTCATCGCTAAGGGTGCTTTGAATTATTGAATAGACGTTATCGGAAAAGTGAATGAGAAAAGGAAATAACTCAAAGAAAATGAACGAGAGGAAACAAGAAGAAAAACAAGAAAAGGATTGGAAAACAATAACTAGGCATGGAGACCTTCATAGTTGGAGTGCGATGAGAAGACTTTTGAGGTGGGTATTGTGGGTCCTTATGGAATGCCTACAAATACCTGTATAGAAAGCTTGAAGATCAAAGAGGAAATCTTTGAACGTCGATAGTGAGAGGTGTTGACTCTAAAGAAAAGTATGATGGACCTTGTTGGCCAAAGTAAGAGTGCTCCTATAGTATTCCCATCTACCTTCGCTTTTGTAGCAAGTTGCTCCCCGTGTTTGGCTTCTTTCGAGTCTACGTTGCCAAAGAGTGATGACTACATTGTTAGGGGGAAAAGCACCTCTATGATCTTTCACTTGTTTTTTTATCATTTCACTTTTTGAATCCTCTCATGAGTACTTCACACATTCATAATTGTCCTTTCACCCTTCCTTACTCCTATCAAATCTAAGCGTGTACTTAATGCCTTCAACTTCAAATCATCAAATTCACAAAAAGGAAGGCTCCAACATGCTTTCAGGGGGGCTAGCAAGTGACTACTTTTTAGCATTAAAAGTGTAGCAATTTTACATCCATATACAAGGTTATCTTGAAGGGTGAGGAATTTGATACTTCTCAATCTTTTCAATGTTGGCTCATGTCTCTAGACCTTTACTATAGTCCTTACAACACTTATTGCTGATCATGAAGAGGACAATACCAATAACCACAAACTCTTTCCAAAGCTTGGCTCAAAGGTTATCAGCCTCCCAGATCTCAAGTTTATCAACCACTTTGTCATCCAATGATGGATCGAGTTCTTTTGGGTAAGAATGAAAAGGAGCCTCTCTTTCTAATCACCTAGAGAAAGAGTTCATGAATGCCCTGTCAGCTTGTGAGCCTTGCAAATACTGGGGAGTTAATGAAGTGCTAAGCTCTATGGGTTTTCAAATCGGTTTCATTGGATAGATTCCCAAGTCCCTTGGCCAACTAGTTTGTGGGGGAAGCCTAGAGTATGGTCTCATAAAAAGCTCACGAGGAGCTTCACAATCTAACTTGCACAACCTACACAATGGTTGGTTGGTGAGTTGTATTAACATGTACTCATTGGAAGAGTGCTCCTTAGATCCTTGGCTGTGAGAGTCTATCCTTAATCCAAATGGCATCGTACACACCAATGATGGCACCCAAAGTAACACCTGCCATAATTTTTCTAGAAAGCTTGGGCCCACTGCGGATAGCACCACATCTTGCCTCACTAAAATGCATTTGTGTGGAGGCACAAGGGACACCAATCCCCCTTTCCGTTTAGCGAGAAGTTTGAATGGATGCAAACTAGGGTGTTACTCTTGAACAGTCCCATGTAATCAGCAAGCAAAAAGTCCACACCCATGCTCTCCCCCTGACCCTTATGTCGCATCCCAAAACTCAACTTTGAAGGCATCCTAAAATTGCACGAACATTATTAATTCAAAATCATTAAGATAAGCACATAAAATCAAAAATAATTGTAAATGTTAAAATTAACATTAAGTTATAGTCTCTTGTGCATCTTTTTCATCAAAGCTTCATTTATTCAAGTCAATGGAGCTCTTGCTCTCATCTATGTGAGCTGATGGAGAAGATGATGAGGCCTTGGCAAGGCTTTCAATTCTTGGTTGTTTAGCCTTTTCCCACATTTCATTCCCTTTGCTGTTGGATGGATGGGATGGGACCCACAAAATCAATCCCCGATTTTTCAAATGGATTTGTGCAAAAACTAGACCCATGGGCTTTTGAAGGCTACCATAGGCGGCTAGGCCCGCCCTGAGCTTCTAGGCCTCCGTATTGACCTCCACCCCCCCTCCTAGATCCCCTCCTGCCTCTATATCGACCTCCAGCCCCCCCTCCTACATCTCCTCTAGCCTCCTTTCATGACCCTCCCCCCCTCCTGCATCTCCACCACCCACCTCCCCCCCCCCTCCACCTTAGTCGCGTCGCCCTCCGACCTCAATCCGCCCGCTGCCCCCCACCCCCCCTTCTCAAAAAAAGAAAAAAGAGTACTAACCCCCTAAATATTAACCTAAGTTAGGTTAG
>NC_141599.1:36882178-36987178 GCF_047967505.1 Dipteris shenzhenensis
CCTTCTCCCTCTTTTGTGCCTCTATTGGAGCTGCATTGCCCTGTGTAGGAGTCCCATTCTTGCTGTTGCAACCTTTGCAAGCATGGTGAGGAGCAAGGCTACAAGACCACACAATGTTGTGACCTCTTATGTCTTCCACAACACCAGAAATGCATTGTATGAGTGGATCCCTTGCACCACAAACTTAAATGTCCGGATAGTGATGAAAGGATCAGCCAAAGGTCCACATAAGCTTCCCAAGAGCAAGAGAGGTGACATCTTGCATGAGTGGAAGGGGCACATCTTGAAGTTCAAGTTTGGATAAAAAGGATGGCTTGCAAAAGTGCAACATGTTTACATGGGAAAAGATACATTGTGGCTTCCTCCATCATTCAATCAATCTAGGATACCATCACACTATGAGCCTTTCTATCTATGTACCTTTTTCACCTGTAAGTGTAATGAGTCCATTTGGAAATTTTGTGTTTGGCTTCTAAGAGCTCTTATTCATGATGGTAGATGTTTTCCCTTCAGATTTCGAGGAGTGGGAACTAGTTGAATCATTCATAGGCAAGTTCACTGCGATTCATGAGGATTTAGGTAAGTAAATGCATGCTGGGGAGAAGTTGGCCTCCTTGCAAATGAAGAATGTGTATTGGTATAATGCAACATACATCACACTCCAACGACATCATCAAGCTATGGCCATCTGCAAACCATTACACCACCATAACTTCAAGATATGGATTGCAATAATGTGGACTCGAGGACATTGCAATCGTACAGGGACAAGATTGCAAAGGATATGGGCATGGCCATGAAGTTTACATTTGGATCCAAATGGGCAAGGTTATCTTGGTTTATGCCTCTGCACATTTTTGCTGCTTTGTTTCAAAATATACATATGCATAGAACAAAAACTATGTGGTCCTGCAAGCGTGTAGATGAAAATGCTCTTGAAGATTTACTTGGGATGAATTGGGGAGCTAGGTCAGGCAACCAAAAGGGTGATGTGTTTCAATGTCGCATGTAAAGACAATGTGGTTATTAGATACCATTTTTCATGCCAAATGTTGTATTTAGCTTTTCGGTACAGGCGTTGGAAGAAAACAAATGGCCGGTGGCTTCCCCTAGACTCTAATGATGAAGACAATACAGGGGTAAGTTTGTCTATTGATATAGAAGAGGGCGATTTCAAGAATGTGAATGTCACATCGCAATGGAATCTAAGGGATGTGTGAGAACACTTATTGGTCATGGAGGATGGCATGTCAAAGTCCTTCTACTTTACCTTAAATGGTGGTAAGATCAGCCGCCGTATGGAGAAGTGCATGTACATATAAGGGGTTTTACAAATAGGCCTTGAAGGCATGTGATATATAGGTTTCATACATAGTGACCCCCCTGAGCACCTACAACTTTGAAGATTGCTAACAATGTGTTTGACTAGTGCAGCATTTAATTTTGTGTCTACCAAATCCTAGTTATTGCTTCAAAAGATGATGGACAATTAAATTAAAATGTTGTTATTTTTTTAATGTTTTCTCCTTTTAGTTCATGGTAAATGTTTTTCAAAAAATTTGGGGATTTTATGATTAATTTTAATTTTTAGGGTTTTGATATATATTAAGGGGTAAGAGCCCTTTTTACATCACATTCTCACTTTCACGTTTAGAGAACCATAGAAACTCCCACTGTCAAAAGTTACTCCCTCCATCAATTGCTATTTGCCATGGATTCAGCTAGAACTGTGTTCCATGACTTCATCTCACTAACTGCATTTACTGATCGTGAGGAAGAGCTATTTTTAGTGTTTGATAGGACTTTAGATGTCCTAGGCACATATATGCGAGCCAAGGATGACTTCTCATCTCATCCTCTACATGTAAGATAATTACTCAAATTTTGCTTATACACTAGACCACTCTTCAAAGAGATGGGTTCCCATAGATTACATAAAGTATCTATTTCTAGAGGAACCCAAGTCATGAACACCTGATTATGAAGGAGATCCACTCTTTATGCATGCAAATGATTTGCCACATGGGCGCCACCATTAACCAGTCAATAGATTCGACCCCAACTGGTTGCTCCAATGAAATTTCTTACACTATCTCACCCTTTAGTTAGAGAGAATGCCCCTAGAGGATCACATGGTATCAATCCCCCTCATGATCCGAATAGGGGATATTCAACAGAAACGAGACCAAGCAACATATTGTCAAGAACTTGAAAAATGCTACTACCTACACAAGGCATGGTAACGGTTGTCACCCACAGAGGGAACGACATCAATATAGGACTACCCACACAGAGCATCATCCAATAACTACAAGAACTTGCACATATAAACCTAAAATGCCCAATCATCTTCTATTAGAGGATTGTCTTCCATTGTAAACCTTGCGAACTCATCTGATAAAGGAGATTCCTCATCCACCACACACACTTTTTCTTTCAGCTTAGATTGAGAATCATAGGCCTTTTTGTAGCAGCATCTATCGTCATGACCCTCCTTTCCACAATATGAGCACTTTAGAACTTCTTTGCCTTTTGTGCCACAGCCTATCTCCTATCTTTGCTACTAGTGACTGCATAGGTTGAATCTCCCACAACTCCTTGACCATATAAACATCGTTCCTCGCTCAATAGTAATGCCAAAATATCAACAAAGTCCATTTAATTAGAACTCACACGAAGAATTTGAAGAAGATCTAGAAACCTCTCAAAGACAGCTGTAAGAAGAATAGCTTTCGAGTCGTCATCATCAACTTTTGATCCTATCATAGACAATTGTTGGAGTAGTGATTGAAAACGATTCAAGCAAGTATAAGTTCTCAGATTCACCCATGCAAAAACCATAAAGTTATTGCTTCAAGAGGGACTTTGAATGCTTGACGTTTGTGTTGAAAAGAGCTTCTATGATTGTTTAGTTATCTGCTGCATTTTTTGAAACATGTAAATGATAAAAGCAATCCGGTCCAAGATATTTTCCTAGGATTCCCACAACCTTTTCATTCCTTTGCTTCCATAGTGATAACTTGTCTGCTTCATTCTCCTTGGGCTTCTTCTCTGTACCTAATACAATACTCTAGAGACCGTTTTGCATGAGATGTAGCCACGTAGCTAGCTATCGAAGTTAAAGACATCCTAGACAAACATCCTAGACACGGGGATCACAAGAAATATAGGCACAAAATTCCTTTCATGGGAGATGACATTCATCTTCCTTCTCCAAGGAGGAAATTTAGAGGAAGAAGCTCATTGTCTAGTACCCCCTCTAGTAGAACTGCTGATCTGCTTGTCCCTAGACCAAACTCAGACATGTACATGGAAGAGAGTCTTGACGATGCAACACAGGAGATGGAAGAAGCTCAAGCATTGATCCTACTTCAAGAGGCCCCAGTAGAGCAAGAATTTGCATCGGAGACTGCTGACCGAGGATCAGAATTATGGTCCTTGTCCCCCCTCATCATCGATGAAGAAGAGTACGTATTCCTCCATGACATAGAGGTTCTTTTTGGATTACGAGAGGATGAGGCACTCGGAGTCCTATTTGGGTTTGATATTGACACAAGTATCAAAGATCCTGGAGATTTAGGTTCTGAAGACCAGACAATGGAAGAGTTTCTCTTGATGACGACGGTTTCAATGAGGGATGTAGACATGCCCATATATGATGCATATCCCTTTCATGCAAAAACTTCCACTCCAACATAGGTCAAGAGAAAGCGTCCACCTCCCAAATGGAACATCACACAGCACCTAGTTCCATCAACATTGCAAATGAGAAAGGCATAGAAGCCGACAATGCTATAGTGGTAATTTCGAACAATATTTTTTATTTTGATGCTCTTTCGATATAATTTGTTTTGTCAGTCTTCTAATGTTCGTTGAATTGTCGCAGAACATTTTTGAGCTTGATGAATTCTCATCTTGATGGGGTAATGTTCACAGTGCATTTGGGTGAGATCATTCTTTGGCCCATTACCTTGGCAAAGTTGCAGAGCACATCATGGTCTTCCACAGCAAATTTTCTCCTCGAGGTCCTTTGAACATGCTGAACTGCAAGGCATTGTCGTGCACTATCAAATACTCCAACATTAATCAAAATGCCAACAAAGTCATTTTGGTACACCGCCTGGCTCTGCTATCAATGCCTTTGGATTAAACATTCATGGCAGGGCATTGATGGCAATAGTTATGTCTTTGGTAGTAGGAGAGGAGGATGTTAGTGCTGTTGCAGCTAGGTTTATATCTAGGAATCCACTAGGGGATTCAAAGACCCCTATTCTTAATGTACTTGAACTAGCCAAGAAGAAAGATAGCCTGTGAGGCCTTTTATATATATGAACATATATTTTAATGGATATTTCAATGGATACATGACTACATGTCTTTATTATTTGTTTTAAGTTATCGTTGCTTGTCATGAATTCATAATATTTATTCCATTGTAGTTTGTTTAAGTCGTTGATGAGATATTTTCTCCATCATTTTAATTGTGTTAATTTAATGCATTTTCAACCAATTTAGTATCATTTTCACCAATTCTGGGTATCAAAAGTTCATTTCTATCAAATCCTCAAGAAATTTCACCATGGTGCAGAAGGGAAAAGTGTTTGGGACATCGCCAGGAGCCTAGAAGGCCTAAAACTTGCCACGACATGGATTTGGGCATTCTAGCACAAGTTTTAGGCTTTCTAGCCTCCTAGAGACGTTCCGGACACTATTCCCTTTTGTGCGACAGTGAAATTCCTTTAGGATTTGACAGAATTCAAAACTTACATTAAAATGATCAATAATTTCAATCATAAACATGGAGAATACATAACAATGTGAGAGTGTAGAGAATGTGGATATATTTTATTAAAAAAGATCAGCCCTTGGGCCTCAGATACAAGATAGTGCCTTCAAGGGCAGGGGGTGGTCTAAGTCCTAAGAGTGGGCTGCAAGAGAATCTAGGGCTTCAAGATTGGTCCCTCCGTAGCCACTTCACCTGAGCCATGTCCTTGTCCACGACCATGATGTGCTTTGCATGGATGGCACACAAGTTGGCATCCTCAAACAGAGTAGTGGTCACTTGCTTTGTAGCCTCTTGGAGCACTCCCATAGCTCCTGTGTTGAATCGCATATCATCCTTGTGTCCGTCCCTGTGATATCTCCCATACCACACATTGGAAGGGAGCATGCGGGATCATATTGTCAGTGGTCTTCTACATATGTTTGATCTCCCTTAGGGCTCGTGCTCTCTGCTCTTGGCTTTGCTCGAGGCTTTAGAGGTACCTGAACATGGTTCCACGGCCTCCTGTTTGCCTTGAATTTCTTGCACTGCTCTTCTCTGCATTGATCCTCCTCTGAATCCCCCTCTCACGGATGTCTTGAGCTTTGTCCTTTGGGGTGGGGCTTCCTCGGCGTCTACTTTATGCTCTTTATGGGCATAGGTACCATTTCCACGATGGGCTCTATCACTAGGAGAGGGAATATTGTGCTCTTCCTAGTAGTCTGTTGGCCCTCAAGAAGCCTCTCTATATTAGGGAGGTCATTAAATACATTTTCCTCATGCAAGGAGTCCTCTCATGGGGAGGGAAAGGCTGAGGGGATGGTAGGTTTTCAAATTAGGGGAGTGCTCTCATGTGGAGGGGAAGGTCGAGGGGAAGGCTAAGGGGAAGGTTGAGGGGAAGCTAAGGGGAAGGTTGAGGGGCAAGCTCAGGCAAAGGCTAAGGGGAAGGCCCTGGCTCTTGGGGCTTGGGAGTGGGCTCATGGGACTTGGGAGGAGGAGAAGGCTCACGAGACTGGGGAGCAGGCTCATAGGACTTGGGGGAGGGCTCACAAGAGACTGGGGAGGGCTCATGAGACTCTTGGGAGAGCTCACGAGAGTTGGGGGAGGTCTCACAAGAGTTGGGGGAGGTCTCACGAGAGTCGAGGGAGGCACCATCGGGACCCGAATAGGTTTGTGTGCATAGATGCCATGGAGGTAGTGGAGCTAGAGGAGGAAGGGTGGATGTGGTGTCCTAAGGGTCTAGCTGTGCTCTTCACTCTTTCCATTGAATAATGAGAGTTAGGGTTTTTTTTAATGTTTAATATATGCCCATCATGTTTCGACACCCCTTTTAATCCCCTACTTGCCCTGCCCGCACCCGCCGCCTTCCCCCATATCCCCCATCCCCCCCTCCCCCCACCCTTGCTACCACTCCACCCCTCCCCTTGCCCTACCCCACGCCCCTCCCTTCTCTCCCCCTTCCTTCACCATGTCCCCACTTTCCCCAACGTCGTTACCTCACACAAACCTTGGACTCCACAAAGATTGTGGTCAAAATAAGCAAGATATTACAGAGTGAGTACACAAGTTGTGGTCAAAATAAGCAATATATTTATTTCATATTTGTATACAATTACACCATAGCTTCTGTTGCTAGTTGGACCCATCTGCTCCCTTCTCTTACTCTAGCTTGCAACCAGCGTGCAACTCTTTGACTCCCTATGGATGCTTTCCAAGCACTATGCCTTCTATTCTTTGATACAATTTGAACTACTTTTGCAAGTTCTTATGCCTTTGCCTTTTTAGACTTCAAAATCCTTCTTAGTAGACATCTAAAAAACCAGTTGAACATCTCATGCAATGCATTTTTGCGAGTGACACCACCACCATGCCTTGAGTTCTTGAAGTAGGCTACCTTAGCTCTATAGTGCAACTTATCCATGCTTTGTGTATTCCAAATGGATAAAGGGCCCCAATTTTGTACAAACCATGTTCTGTGTGCATAGAGAATATGCTGCAAACATGATGAGAATCATTTCAGCAACAAAAATTGTTTATAAAGCAAGTGCTAAATATTATGATGGTGCCAAGATTACCATTCAATGCGTAATGTGTGACTCCCCCCATGCTTTCACCATTAATTGCATAAACTCTTTCACAGCCATCCTGAACCTTTCATAATACATCTCATCGATTTGAGCCTGGCGAAGCAATTTTATCAATGCATCTACCTTTGTCCATACTTTAGCTCTCAAAGTTGCTACTTGAGGATGAGAAGCCTTATTGGTTGTGCATTCACACAATGCTTTCCAGTATTCCCAACCCAAACTGCTTTGAGACAATGTATGTTTGCCTTTGTCAAGATTGTGGTTCGATAAGAATCTCCTTGCCTTCCCTCCACCCATGGACACTTTTGCAGGAACATTCTGGGTTGCCCCAGACATTTTATTATCCTCCTTAAGTTTGACATGTCCTCCATGGAATCCCATCTCTGACAGCAACTTCTCAGCTTTTGCAATGCACCGTGCAGATACTTCTTGTGGAATTAAATTCCAAGCATAAACAAGATGCAAATACAACAACTTATCAAGTATGCACAGTTGTACATGTAAAGTACATATGTGTACTCTCTCAAGTGGGATGGGCAAGATGGGATCCCACTTTGGATCCTTCTTGTCACGATTGGGAGCTTGTGTTTGGTTGCAAGATAGAATGCCATTCTCCCATTGTAAGCCAGCCTTTTTCTTACATTGCAAACACATGCAATAAAGGCATGTGTTCATTGCATTTTCCCCTATATCAAAACCATGAAAGCACTTGAAAGTTTTCAAATCACCAGCAAGATGCCATTCAACTCAAAATGTTCCATGGCCATCGACTGTCAAGGTTTGCCCTTCCTCTTGTCTTCAGATCGTCGATGGGATTCCCGTTCTATTTAGAACCCACTTCAATGTCTCATGGCACTCTTTTGAAGTCTCAAATGCTGCAAGCCACCATATATCTTTCTCTAATTGCACTGAGACATCTTGCTCTACTTCTTCGTTCCCTTAAACAAAGGCTAAAGCTTTATTCATAATGCAGATGCTCACTTTCTCTAACTTGTGTTCTTTCACCAATTTAGCTTCATCCATTTTGCTAATAAATATGAGCTTTCCATTGCATCATATTATGATATACAGTGTATGCAACATTGCATAAGCACTTGGATGAATTAAGTTATTAGGTTTGTGTAAGTACTCAATATCATTTTGAAGTCCCTATTTAATTTAATGATGAGCATGTCTGCTTCTTAATTATGTTAATACATGGAAAGATATACATTGCTAGCCATGTATAACAGCAATGGTATGCTTGTTCTTTGTTATTGGGGCAAGGCATCCATGCCTAGCAGCAATGGTATGGTTGATCTTTGTTATCCTTTCATGATTGGGGCAAGGCATCCATGCTTAGCACTAATGGTATGTTTTAACTTTGTTATTCTTCCATGTTTGGTAAAAGGCATCCATGCCTAATACCAATAGTATGCTTGATCTTTGTTATTCCACCACAATTAGGGTGAAGCATCCATGCTAAACAACAATGGTACACTTGATCTTTGTAATTCTTAATTAGGGCAAGGCATCATGCTTATAAGCAATGGCATGTTTGCTCTTTGTTATTCCAATGTGATTGGGGTGAGGTATATCTATAGGATGCTTGATGCTTTTTATTCCACCATGATTGGGTCGAGGCATGTATGCCTAATAACAATGATATGCTTTACTATTTTTATTCCACCCTGGTTGGGGCAAGGAATAGCTATGGTGTGCTCTGTATTTATTATTCAATGGTGGTTGGGACTTTTTTTATTCCACCCTGATTGGGGCAAGGAATAGCGCTCTGTATTTATTATTCAATGGTGGTTGGGATGAGGCATCCATACCTAGCAACAATGGTATTCTTGATCCTTGTTATTTAGCACTCTATAAGGTGAGGCATATATGGTTTATTTTATCTTTGTTATTTCATCGTGGATGGGATGAGGCATCTATGATATGCTTGATGTTTGGTATCATCTTATTTTAAGTTATGAAGTATATTTTGTTATGGACGAGGGTCGCCTCAATGATACTCGGTAATTTATATGTGCGTCTTGTTTCAAATTGGACTGTACCATTGAAGGAGGTTGGCTGAGCATTCGACTACTCAATAAAATTGGGCACTAGACCGAGTCCATTCCAAGAATTTTAAGACATGATGGTATTTTGCTATGAGATGCAAAAGTCATGGCTCACTCACTACCTCCTTCAATGCATGTAGACTTCTGTATATCACGATTCTTGCCAACTTGGCCCATGTTTTTCTACAGAATTGGTCTATTCTAAAGAATTTTAAGACCCAGCATATGCTTTATAACATCAAGTGCTCATGCAAACCTACATACACTCCAAATTTGTATTATCATATATCAAAAGTAATTATATCATATAGTAGAAATGATAAAAGCATGTCTAAAAAAATAAAGATATAAGGGAAAAGAGAGCCCCCTAGTTGTTCAGTTTATGTTGTTGATGACATATATGGAGCAGAAAATGTACGCATGGACCACTATATATGTATGATTGCGATTGTTGACATAAGAGAAAAAACATACATGCTCAACAACATAGATTCTCATGCATTTTGGACATGGTTAACCCATGAGGATAAAGCAAAGACCATTGAAAAATATATCACTTATATGTATGTGTATGATTGTGATGTACGATAAAGAAAGCATATGTGCTTGTCAATCTTTGTATACTTAGCAAAAAGCAATCTCTCTATACTTAGCTAACAACAATCTCTATCTACTTAGATTGGGCACGTTTTACACATGTAGAGGTTATGAAGCATCTTGAAAATATTTTGATTACCCATGCTGCAACACATGGTAGCTATCCTCTAGGGTCACCACAAAGGTCACATCACCACAACTTGGTTAGGATCTGGACATGTGGCACCTTATCTACCATGTGGTAGGTCATCCTCAATCTGCCACATCACCCAACTGACACATGGTAGCCAACTACCACATCGGCAACCTTATCTACCATGTCATCACCGACTACCATGTCATCACCTTATCCATAGTGCCACATCATCAACCACGTAAGTAGGCCACATCATCTGCCATGTCACCCTGCCAGCTCAACTACCATGTCATCAGTGCCACATCATTAAGGACACATCATCTTCCATGTCATCAGTGACACATCATCTACCATGTCATCATTGCCACATCATCTGCTGACATCATCATCTATGCAGCAGTGCCACCTCAGTTGTCTAGTCAGCATTGACCTCTGTAGGCACACACAGTGCTCCACGGTCACTTCATGTGACCACTCTTGCCACCTCAACACAGGGCTCCACTGGCACAATTCTTGCTAAGCACAATGCCACATCACATTGCACGTGACCCACAATGACACATCATCATTGAGTACCATTTGCACTCCTTTTGCCCCTCCACCTAGATCAAGTCATATCTCTTAATCTAGGAAGAATTTGAGGGTGCTCCAAAAAGGAAAGTCGCTCATTTTTTCATGCTCTATGCACTTGTCACATCACACGCATATTTTGGTGCAAGTTACACTCACATTTTAGCCTCTTCGACAAAACCACTTCCTTCATGCACATTTGCCTCTACATCAACGCATCTGACCCAACACTTAAAAAGAACAAAAGAAAAGGAATTATTTGCTGTTCTTTCTTCCATCGATGGTTGGTATAGATCTAGACCAGAGTAGACTAGATCGCCATAGAGGGGACGCTTTGAATTTCCCCAAGTTGCTAATCTAAGCCATGCCCGAAATTCCTGACTAGTACCTACTCGGAGTCAATCCATACACTCACATACGGTTTCACATCATTACATTACCTGAAACCTTACGTTCATCAGTTCAGTGAGCAAACTTCAGAGAGTATAGAGGCATTACAGATTGTTTCAGTGGGCAGATAGCACTTGATTTCACACACACATGCCACCATTGTAAAGCCTATTTGTCTATCTCATAGCATCGTGCACATCATCTCAGCCTTGTAAAGCCTCTTGGCTATTCGCGGCATCATTGCCACAAGCCTTGTAATACAGATCAGATTTTATATATTGCAATTCTATCTTCACCGATGGTTTAGAGATTTCACTTAGCATAGTCAATGTATTTGCAGTTGATTCATATAGAGATTTTCACCACACTTTTGAGTACATTTCTTGCGCCATGTCTATGACTAGCAACATCAATCTGGAGGCATCTGCTAAGTTAGATGACTCCAATTAGCACACAGAAGTGCGTTGCTTTGTCTACTATAGAGGCTGAGTATGTTGCAGCCACAGAGGGTTGCAAGGAGGCTATATGGCTTGATCGGCTAGTGGGAGATTTGGGGATTCATACAGGTGTACCGACATTGCATAGTGATTCCATGAGTGCTATTCAGCTAGCACGAAATCCGGTCTTTCATGCAAAGACCAAACACATTGAGGTCAGGTACCATTTCATTAGGGAGGTACTTGAGGACAAGCGCATAGAGCTTATCAAGGTTCATACAGATGATAACCCTACAGATATGCTGACAAAGAGTCTACCTAGTCAGCAATTTGAGTATTGTCGTGTATTGATGGGCATTGGATAGTATGCTCATTGGTTGTTCTCCCTTAAAGGCACATTGTCCTTTAAGTGGGAGGTTGTGGGGGTTAAAGGTCACTGTGCCTTTACCCCGAGTATGTACAATACTCAAACACATATATAAATGAATGAAAAAGAGGATTAGGGTGTTCTGCACCCACCTAAACTTGTGTGGCTCTCTGTTTCTCTCTCTCCCTCTTCCGTTCTTGCTTCCGTTGAGAGCACTCTCATATGTTTCTTGCAAAAAAGGAAATGCATCAGACTGATACAGTGTATTTACATAGTGATTTCAATCCCAAAGAGGACTACAGCTATCAAGTCGACCAAAAGGAACAGGATCCTTGGTACATCGACAGCGGTGTATCATCTCACATGACAAATCATCAGGAATGGTTCACAAAAATGAAGCCATTAGAAGGTCAGAAAAATGTCATCTACACAGCAGATAATACATCGAATCCAGTTCAAGGGACGGGCGTTATCCCTATGAACAATTTCATTGGTACAAAAGGATTAGTGAAAGATGTGCTCTATGTTCCGAAGCTCAGCAAGAACCTTTTGTCAGTAGCTCAAATGACGGAACACAATTACAAAGTCATCTTTGACAGCAATGAATGCACTATTAAGACAAATCCAAAAGATGTCAACCAGTAGCAAAAGGTGTCAAGGAAGGACGCTTATACAAAATGCTAGCTATAGTACCAGATAAGCATGCCATGTCAGCTCAACTGCAACAGATGCCACTATCTGCAAAATGGCATAAGAGATATGGTCATGTCAACTTCAAGTACTTGTTAGATCTTAGGAATCAGAATATGGCAATTGGGATTCTGAAGCTACAGTTTCTTGGAAAGGTTTGCGAAGCATGCTGCTTCGGCAAACAAAAGTGAACCAACTTTGGTAGAACTACCTCTCATGCACGAGGTATTCTTGATTTAATTCATACAGATGTATGGGGTTATGCCCAGTCCTGCAGCATCAATGGTTCACTTTACTACTTGACTTTCATCGATGACTACAGCAGATATTGTTGGGTCTACTTTCTGAAAGAGAAATCTAAAGTGTTTTCTAGATTTCAAGAATTCAAAGCCATGGTAGAAAACCAGGCAAGCAGAAAGATTAAGGTCATGAGATCAGATAGAGGAGGTGAATACATGTCTTCAGTATTCATGAACTTTTGCAAAAATCACGGCATTGAAAGACAATTCACATGTGCAGATACTTCTAAGCAGAACGCAAGAGCTGAAATGAAGAATGGGACTTTAGCAGATAGTGCTAGAGCAATGCTTAGTGAAAAGCATCTTTCGAATCAGTGTTGGGCAGAAGCAATAGCCACTGCAAACTATTTGCTTGATCGGCTTCCTACCAAACCGATATAGGGTATGACTCCTTATGAAGCATTCACTGGATACAAGCCACACATTGGGCATCTCCGCATATTTGGTTGCATAGCATATGCCCACATACATGATGATCATTGCAGGAAATTGGATGCGAAGTCATGCAAATGCATCATGGTTGGCTACAGTGAAGAAAGCAAAGCATACAAATTGTATGATCCCATCAATCGCAAAGTCATTATCTCCAGAGATGTAATCTTTGATGAGGAATTAGAATGGAAAACCTCACCTACACAGGAGATAGAAGCATCGACGTCATAGTCATCTACAAAACAGGTTGATGAAGAAGAGCAAGAATTGCTAGAAATACCCCAAGCAGAGCCATAGCAACTCAGACGGTCTACTAGGGAAAGCAGACCTCCATCCAAATTGATAGATGCTCAAAAAGGCAAAGCAATTTAGGTGGAAACCACTAACTATGCTCTTATGACTACCATCATGGCTATAGAAGAGCCAATGTACTTCGAAGACACAGTAGACAAGCCAGAATGGCAAACTCCTATGAATGAAGAAATGGATGCTTTGTATAAAAATAATACTTGGGAATTATGCGACCTTCCACTAGGAAAGAAGGCCATAGCAAACAAATGGGTATACAAAGTGAAGTACAATCCAGATGGAAGTATTCAGAGATACAAAGCCAGACTAGTTGCAAAAGGATTTGCAGAGCAATATGACTATGATGAGACTTATGCTCCAATAGCAAAGATGGATTCCATATTGTTTTTGATATCACTAGCGACACTTGGCAGATGGTGAGAGTACTCTCAACGGAAGCAAGAACGGAAGAAGGAGAGAGAGAGACAGAGAGCCACACAAGTTTGGTGGGTGCAGAACCACCCTAATCTTCTTTTTCATTCATTTATATATGTGTTTAAGTATTGTACATAACCGGGGTTAAGGCACAGTGACCTTTAACCCCCACAACCTCCCACTTAAAGGACAATGTGCCTTTAAGGGAGAACAACCAGTGAGCATACTATCCAATGCCCATCAATACACGACAATACTCAAACCGCTGACTAGGTAGACTCTTCGTCAGCATATCTGCAGGGTTATCATCTGTATGAACCTTGACAAGCTCTATGCGCTTGTCCTCAAGTACCTCCCTGATGAAATGGTACCTGACCTCAATGTGTTTGGTCTTTGCATGAAAGACTGGATTCCGTGCTAGCTGAATAGCACTCATGGAATCACTATGCAATGTCGGTACACCTGTATGAATCCCCAAATCTCCCACTAGCCGATCAAGCCATATAGCCTCCTTGCAACCCTCTGTGGCTGCAACATACTCAGCCTCTGTGGTAGACAAAGCCACGCACTTCTGTGCACGAGACATCCACGACACTGCACCACCTGCAAAGGTGAACACATAACCAGAAGTGGATCTCCTACTATCCACATGCCCTGCATAGTCTGAATCTGTGTACCCAAGTACACGCATGTCTCCTTTACCAAAGCAAATGCACATCTCCTTGGTACCCTTCATGTACCTCATGATGCACTTAACTGCCTCCCAATTCCTCTTTCCTGGATTAGCCATATACCGGCTAACAACTCCCACTGCAAATGCAATGTCTGGTCTAGTAGCTATCATAGCATACATAAGACTCCCAACTGCTGATGCATAAGGAACCTTGGCCATCATGGCCCTCTCCTCATCTGATTTGGGACTATCTGTATGACTCAGTTTCACATATGGAGGCAATGGAGTACTCACTGCCTTCCCCCCCTCCATATTGAAACGCTGTAATACTTTTGTAACATACTCTTTTTGTGAAAGCCAAAGGAGTTTCCTACTCCGATCACGCGTGATGCGCATACCAAGAATATGACCTGCAAATCCCAAATCCTTCATATCAAAGGCCTCATGCAACTTGGCCTTTAATGCATCTAGCTCATAAGTATTCTTGCTAGCCAATAGCATATCATCCACATATAGTGCCAGGATTATCAGGCTACTATCCTTAGCCCTTTTAGTGTAGAGGCAGTGATCAATTTCACTCCTTCTAAAACCCTGGGACCGAATGAAAGCATCAAACTTCGGTGCTTGCTTAAGACCATAGAGACTCTTTTTCAGCTTGCAAACTAAATGCTCTTTGCCCTTTTCTTCAAAGCCTTCCGGCTGCACCATGTAGATGTCCTCATGCAAATCCCCATGCAAGAAAGCTGTCTTGACATCCATTTGCATAAGCTCCATATCCTCTACTGCCACTAGTCCAAGCATGCATCTAAGTGTGGTCATCTTCACAACCGGAGAGAATATCTCATCAAAGTCCACACCCTTCTCTTGCTTGAACCCTTTAGCAACCAAACGGGCCTTGTATCTAGGCACATCATCACCTGTGACCTTCATTTTGTAGACCCATTTACATGGCAATGCTTTCTTTCCATGTGGCAAAGAAACCAAGTCCCAAGTCTTATTCTTCATAAGTGAACTCATCTCTGATTGCATAGCATACTCCCACTTGCGTTGATCCTCACGCATCATAGCCTCTCTATAGCAAGACGGCTCCCCGCAATCAGTAAGCATCACATAGTCTACCCCTGGAACAAACCTATCAGGCGGTCTAGACACTCTAGATGATCTTCTCAAGGGCATTTCAGCTTGCTGTCCCACCTGCATATCAGCCACATTTGGCTCATCATTTCCACCAATAGATGATCCATCATCTACCCTTGATTGTATACCTGTGGGAGTACTTGGTTGTACCATTTCTTGCACATTTGGTGCATGGACAGCTTGCTGCCTATCAACATATGCAGGTGGATTCACATCCTGGAAAGTGATTCTCCTCATTTCCACATCCCTCATGGGTGCCTTATGCATCTTCTTCTCATTGAAGACCACATCATGGCTGCGTATGATCTTCTTTGCTTCTGGATCCCAGAGACGATAGCCCATCTCTCCACTTTCACCATAACCCAGAAAGATGCATTTCCTAGACTTAGGATCTAGCTTCTTTCGAAGCTCTTTTGGCACATGTGCATATGCCTCACACCCAAATATACGCAAATGAGAGTAAGAGGGCTTCTTGCCACTCCATGCCTCTTCAGGAATACCACCATCCAAACTCTTACTAGGTGATCTATTGATCACATGTATTGCAGTCTTCATTGCCTCAGCCCCAAAAACCACCAGAAAGACTTGCATTGGAAAGCATGCATTGCAACCTTTCTTGAATGGTACGGTTCATCTTTTCTGCAACTGGATTTTGCTCTGGAGTACGAGGGGATGTAAGCTCCCTCTTAATCCCACGAGTATCACAGAAATGCTGAAAGTCATGAGAGAGATACTCTCCACCATTGTCAGTCCGTAGGCATTTAAGCGTTCTACATGACTGATTCTCAACCAAGGCCAGCCATTTCTGAAATACCTGGAACACATCACTCTTCCGAGCTATAGCATAAGCCCACACTTTCCTAGTTGCATCATCAATGAATGTCACATAGTATTCAGCCCCGCCTAATGACCGTGTAGGCATGGGACCACATACGTCTGAATGCACCAAATCAAGCTTTTCAAACTCTTTCTTTCCCCTTCTTTTATGGGCTGATTTAGTCTGCTTCCCATAGAGACAATGCTCACAAAATTCAAAATCAGAGAAACTCAAATGCGGTACATAACCCAAACGACATAAGAGTTTCATTCCATTCTGGCTCATGTGCCCCAACCTGCAATGCCACAAAGAAGTGCTTGGCTGCTCGGTTATTGCAACAACATGATCAAATACCCCTGATACATGTAAGGGATACAAAGTCCCACACTTGGCACCCCTGGCCAAAAGCATAGAGCCCTTTTGAATTTTCCAACTTTGAAAGCCAAAAGTGGTGTGAAAACCAGCATCATCTAGCTGACCCACTGAAATAAGACTCTTGGTCAGCTTAGGCACATGTCTCACATGTTTCAAAACAAATGCAGACCCATTTGCAAAAGAAAACTTTATGTCACCTGCTCCCACTATGTCACATGCATAGTCATTTCCAAGATGCACACAACCTGTCTTTCCACTATCATAAGTGGAGAACCATTCCCTATGGGGAGTAACATGGAATGAAGCACCAGAATCCAAAATCCAATCCTGGGAATATGCATCATCTGAAGTGGTAAGCAACTCTGTAGATAAACTAGACATGAAGAGAACATCATTGTCACTATCATGTGTGACTGCATTGATCTCCTCGATCTTCACTTTTCCTTTGTCCTCCCTTGGACTCTCTTCCTTTTGATTTGCACCCCAATTTGCATTCTTTTTCTTATCCCTTTGCTCTCTTTTTAGCTTGTAGCAATCCTTTTTCATATGGCCCTTCTTACCACAATGGTAACACTCAATGTTCCGTGCCCTGGATTTGCTACGAGACTTCCCTCTTTCTTGGGACTTCCCCCTGAATTGTGATCTGCCCCTTTGCACATTTAAGGCTGCATCCTGCTTGTTGCCATCCATAGACTTCCGTCTAATCTCCTTGGCCAACAAGCTACCCACAACATCATCAAATTTCAGTACTCCACTAGGTGCAGAGTTACTGATAGCTGTACGGAAGGTATCCCATGAGGATGGTAATGAACATAAGAGAAATATTGCCTTAGTCTCCACATCAAAATTCATCTTCTGAGCCTGAAGCTGGCTGAAAATAATATTGAATTCATTCAAGTGAGAAGCAATGGAGACCCCTTCCTTCATCTGCAGCTCAAACAACCTCTTCATGAGGTAAACTTTATTAGAGGCAGTTTCCTTCTCATAAGTGGCACACAGTTTTTTCCACAAATCTTCCGTAGTCTGCTCATTTACTACTGTGAAATAAACTGACTCTGCAAGATGAAGTCTAATAGTAGACTTTGCTAATGCATCCAACTCATTCCAATCATCCTCAGACATATTTGCAGGCTTAGCTTCAATCCCTGCCAAGGGTTTAATCTGCTTCTTTTGAATAAGCACATCCCTTATTTGTTCTTTCCACAAAGAAAAGTTTGTCCCATCAAACTTTTTAATGCTGAAAAACTCCTTTTCAGACATGGAAGAGGATGCCATGATGCAAATAAAGCAAAATCCCAAATGCTAGTGCCTGCAAGAGAGAATCACACCAAATACCAGGTGCACCCAAATGTGTATGCCACAATAGAGTGAAATATCACCAAAATTCAAAGCTCAAAGCATCAAAAGATGCATCTGACTCATGTGCATATACTATGCATCCATATGAGCAAATCTGGCCCAAAAGAAAATGCCAATAAGTGCCAAATGACTCAAGCATAAACACTGTCCACTGGCATATGCATCAATAATGTCTCATCCAAGAGAGCATAGCACTATCAGTGCATCACCTGCAATGTGTCAAAGCTGTCCCTCAGCTTAAAATAGCATCCATGTGCAAAGCGTCCATAAAAAATAGCATCCCACAAGGCAATTTGGGCCTATCAGCGCATCCAACAAGGACCGCAATGCATCCAAATGGCCTATAAATCATCCACTGCAACCCAATGCATACCACGAATGAGCGCACACTGCTCAAACTGCAACAAGAGTGATCTGCATAAGGTATGCTCAAGAAATCATAATCCCACGGTAATGAGCGCTACTGAAAATAGAACCTGAGATGCTTCAAAACATGGGCGCCATTGCATAATCGGACTCAGCAAGAAAATCTGCAAATATCTCTCTTCTGCCAGAACTCCAAAATCCCAACCGATGAGTGAGAAATGGGAGTCAACACTTATCCACTGCTATGTGGCATAAATCTAAGGTTTCAAAACCTTAGTATGAAAAATGCATAACAGAGAGACGAAACGAATACACAGAGATTTATAACTCTGAAAATCCTTCACCGAATCGTGCAAGAACTGATAGGTAGGGGTTTTTGGGCGTCCGGAACGCAATGGGACAGACGGTTTTGGAAACCGTGGCCTTAATCACTGGGTCCAACACACGGACTGAAAAACGTTTTTGAAAACAGAGCTATCTGTAAACTCCACCGAAGTGCGAATGATGAGCAACATAGAAGTTTTAGGACCTCCTGAGTCCACCGGAACTGACAGATCTGCAAATGGTTGCTCCAAACTTGAGTTCCAACACCCGGGCAAAAAACGCAGGAATTGACACAGTGAGTCAGAAATCCACTGAAATGATCTCAGATTCAAGAATGAAGGTGTTTCCAAGCTCCTGAAGTAATGTGGACACCAAAAGCAAGCAATAGTTGCCTCCACAAGTCAATACGGAGTCTCTGTCATCGAACGGAACAGGGAAAAGCTCAAAAAACGACTTTTTCTTTGAAAGCTCTTAACAGGCTCTCAAAACCACTTCGTAAAGCCAAAGTGACTTTTCCAAAGGTTCCTCCAAGGTCTCTGCACACTCGGATGCAAGTAAAGTCACCCACAAAGCTTCCCACAAAGCTTCTCCTTCCTCCCACAGAGCTGCTGAGCTTCCAAGGATTCACGCACGCTCAGCTAGATCACCTGAGCTCTGATACCAGTTGAGAGTGCTCTCAACGGAAGCAAGAACGGAAGAAGGAGAGAGAGAGACAGAGAGCCACACAAGTTTGGTGGGTGCAGAACCACCCTAATCTTCTTTTTCATTCATTTATATATGTGTTTAAGTATTGTACATAACTGGGGTTAAGGCACAGTGACCTTTAACCCCCACAGATGGAATGTGTACCAGCTCGATGTCAAGAATGCATTTCTCAATGGTTATCTAGACAAGGAAGTCTACATGCAACAACCAGCAGGTTATGTTGAACCAAGAAATGAGAATAAGGTTTGCCATCTCAAGAAAAGTCTCTACAACTTAAAGCAAGCACCTAGAAGTTGGTACAGTAGAATTAACAAGTATTTTGCTGATCTGGGATACTTGAAATCCAATGCAGATCATACTGTCTACTACAAAGTTCAAGGGGAAGACATTACTATTACACTTTTAACAGGCTCTCAAAACCACTTCGTAAAGCCAAAGTGACTTTTCCAAAGGTTCCTCCAAGGTCTCTGCACACTCGGATGCAAGTAAAGTCACCCACAAAGCTTCCCACAAAGCTTCTCCTTCCTCCCACAGAGCTGCTGAGCTTCCAAGCATTCACGCACGCTCAGCTAGATCACCCGAGCTCTGATACCAGTTGAGAGTGCTCTCAACGGAAGCAAGAACGGAAGAAGGAGAGAGAGAGACAGAGAGCCACACAAGTTTGGTGGGTGCAGAACCACCCTAATCTTCTTTTTCATTCATTTATATATGTGTTTAAGTATTGTACATAACCGGGGTTAGGCACAGTGACCTTTAACCCCCACAGATGGAATGTGTACCAGCTCGATGTCAAGAATGCATTTCTCAATGGTTATCTAGACAAGGAAGTCTACATGCAACAACCAGCAGGTTATGTTGAACCAAGAAATGAGAATAAGGTTTGCCATCTCAAGAAAAGTCTCTACAACTTAAAGCAAGCACCTAGAAGTTGGTACAGTAGAATTAACAAGTATTTTGCTGATCTGGGATACTTGAAATCCAATGCAGATCATACTGTCTACTACAAAGTTCAAGGGGAAGACATTACTATTACACTTTTATATGTAGATGATCTGATTGTGATAGGAAGCAAGGATAGCTTCATCAGAAAACTCAAACAAGACTTATCTGTAGAGTTCAACATGAAAGATCTTGGACTTATGCACTATTGTCTCGGAATTGAGTTCTAGAGAGATTCAGATAGCACATTCATGAGTCAGCTCAAGTATGTTGATAGTCTCCTAAAGAAGTTTCATATGGCAGATTGCAAGATTGTAGCCACTCCCATGGAACAGAGTTTGAAACTTACTAAAGATTCAAAAAATCCTACAGTCAATGACAGATACTACAAGTAGCTCATTGGATCTCTTATATATCTGACTATCACACGGCCAAATATTTGTTATGTAGTAAGCTCACTAGCACAATTTATGGCAAATCCAAAATAGTCTCATTGGAATGCAGCCAAAAGAGTCTTGAGATACATCAGAGGTACACGACAATTTGGGATAGAATACAGAGGAAGTCATCCACAGTTGCATGGATACTGTGACAGTGACTATGTCGGAGATCATGAGACCAGGAGATTGACACAGGGATATGCATTTTTCCTTGGTCAAGGTGCTATATCATGGTTGTCAAACAAACAGCCAATTATTTATTTGTCTTCAACTAAAGCAAAATATAGAGCACTCACTACAAGTGCATGTGAAGCTATATGGTTCAGAAGACTATTGTCAGAAACAGATTACTTTGATGAGTCAAATCCAACAACAATATACTATGATAATCAATCAGCTCAAGCATTGGCCAAGAATCTAGTATATCACTCCAGGACAAAGCACATTGATGTCAAAGAGCACTTCATCAGAGAAAGAGTGTTACTTGGTGACATCACACTGCAGCATTGTGATAGCGAAGAGAATGTCGCAGACGTCTTTACCAAACCACTCGGTAAAGAGCTATTCGAGAAACACCGACTAGCTCTTAGTTTGACGCAGAGGAAGGACATTCCCATTAAAGGGGTGTGATGGAATGTAATGCTCAATCCTTCTTCGATTCCCCACAGTCATCATCTTGAGGGAAGGCCTACTTCATGATGTTGATCTTGAGGGAAGGTGTTGAGAGTTCACGCTCAACATCACGTGATCATATGTGCATAGCACTAACCTTATAGAGTGCTATAAAGGAAAGGGTTAGATCCCCTAACCCTAAATGGGTTTGTATATATTCTATTTTTTCAACTAAATCTAGTGTACAGTTAGTCAATTTGTGGTGTGCTCTCTAACTGTGCCCTCTCTCCTCATCTCCACTCTTCTCCTCTCCCCTCTTCATATTTTGTCAATACTTTGCCAAAAACATCAATTTTCTCTATTAACACCCATGTTCTACCAGCAAAACTGGTGCACCCCATCATGGTTCAACACCCTCTTGCTTTAGCCAAGCCGCCTATGCACTTCCAACATTTCCCCACAATTGTTTTCATATTCTCACCAGGTCTTGCTGCTGCAACAACCATACCTAGTAAACCGAATGAAGGATAATGGCGATCTTAATCATGTAATCATGGTCGAATGTAGACCCCAAACATCACGTTCGACCATGATTGAATGAACGAAAAGCCCTTGGGCGTTGATGTTTGGGATCTGCGTTCGACCCCAAAGAGTAAAACTTGAATGAAAGAAAAGCCCTGTGGCCAATGAACGTGGGTGGTGTTCTCCATATAGTCCACATAGATAGAGAAGATTAACCATACTATGATTTCATGAATTACTAAGTGCATATGAACCCTAAACAAAAAGATAAAAGAAACTAGGGAGAAGAAGAGAGCAACACAGCATGAGATCCAATCTGCTTCCTCTAGATAGTGGCTCTTACTTCTAATCTAACTCGTATTTATAATTGTATATTCCAAAAAGCAAAGAACCAATAATAGTACATCTCATCCACAATTAATGAAATGAATTAACCCACATCTTAATATTCATTATTTTACAATATTGGCCCATGGCCTTTGTTCTGCACTCAACACTTCCATTAATCTAAATCATTTGCACCATCTCCATTCTCATTATCCAACTCATCATCTGCACTCAAGCCGCCAATTGTGTTAGTTACAACAATCCACTGATGAATCACCACAACAACTAATCCCAATATAATTACGCTTGATATACAAACATCAAAATACATAGTAATCTAGCTACAAGAACACTAGTATTAACCCGGAATCATCCATAATACTAACCATCTATCCTAGAAAAATACACGTCTTCCCTAACTAAACCATGCAAACCGTCCATTAGGATCCCCACCGCGTTTGGTACGCTCCTATGGAATACTTTTCCATAGTATAAAATAAAACAATATCCCTAGTAAGTGATGTAAGAAATATAATTTATGTAAAATCCCTCTTGTATTTGACTTTCAAGAGAGGATACATGATGAATATCGAATAAATATAAAGAATCTCTTGGATATTCATCATGTATCCTCTTCAAGATGGTCAAAAAGTATCATTGATTAAGACATAATGAATTATCCAAATTAGAATTTATGAGAAATTATCATTATTCTTACCATGTAACAATAGAAATTTACATGTTAATTTGGTACAGGTCCAAGCATTATATTTGTTAAATTTCTCTATGCCTATATTGTCCCATTCCAGTATGACATTGAGAAATAATAAAAAATACAATGCTTAATCCTTTAAGTCGTTTCCTTATAATGTGAGTAGAAATAATTGACATATATTAATCTGTAGCTAGAAAAATAATATATGTGCATCATTGTCTAATCACATTTTTGAAGTTTTTATCATTAACTTAGCGCTTAGATAGTAGTAATGATCCAATATGTGTTTTCTTCAATTGCTAGAAAATACGTAGAAAACATTTTTAATTATACCAACTATTGCTTATTAACCATAAATGCAATATCACAAAGGAATTATCCGAGCTGATAGCTATATTTCTAGCTTACATTCATGTATGATCCATGTCTTGATTAGCATAGATATCATCATGTAATCATATGCTTTTTTTTATCTTTTAATTTTCCCAATGCAGTTCAATTGAGTAGAATAGTTATCAAAGCATACCATATGTATCATGAAATATTAGCTAAAGCAATTAAAGATTTCCGTATTGGCATCTACTCAAACAAACTATGAGTGTTAAACAATCCCATAAGTGGGTGTATAAAATATTCCCTTATCTTCCTATGAGACCTCAAGGAAGTATTTATCAATCTTTAAAGAAGAAGGATTCAATGAACTATAAGCTCAAACTTCTCCACTCTATAGCGCTTGAATACTTGTCAATTTCTAAACTTAACAAACCCAGTGTAATTCATACTCTTCTCATCCTTATCATTTCCTATAAATGCACATATTCATGCTTATTGAATCATCAATAATCTTAGCTCACCTAGATAATCAATTATTCTAAATAGGCTATCATATTTTATTCTACTTTCCCTGAGACTTTAATATGATCTATCACTCTTTATCAAATTTAATTATTTTCTTAAGTCACCATACCATTCTTTCTTGACTCTATGTGATTAATTCTATGAGAGAAAGAAAAGCCTATATACTAGAAGCAAACAAAACAAAATTATGGGGGGATATATATCTCCTTTGTCATGAAGAGATTATCAATGTGCTTCCCCATCATCGCTCAGTTGCTTCGTGGCTTTAAGTACCTTCTTTGATTCAGATTTCAACCGAGCCGTGCTTTCACCTTCATTGAAAAAACACTTTTCCAGATGCCTTTACACCTTTGCTCGATCAAGAGTGAAACTTTGCCAAGATTCTTTGCTTTTTGAGAAGCCCAAACAGGAGTTCTTACTTTTGTTGCAAAAGAAATGGCTTTTGTTGTGTATATATTGCTTGCTTGAAATCGGCTTTTCCAAGGTAGCATAATAAAGTTGGCTAGCGCTACGATTGACAACCATAACCTCCGCATAGAGCAGAAGCTTGACTCGGCTAACACTGCCCCTGCCCCTATATGCCCAAAATTAGATAATGCCTGCCCCCGACTCATTCAAACCATCTAGCACCACCCTCACTGATATCATGCCAATATGATAACGAGCAAATCAGTATCCCCAATTCTCAAATACTGGAGACTTTGACAGAGGATGTAGCAAGGCTTTTTCGTTGTGTTCCCCTTTGATACACATTCTAGGGATGTAGCAAGGCTTTTTCATTGTGTTCCCCCTTTGATACACATTCTAGATGGCATCTGGAGAAAAATGGCTTCCTCAATTGCATAACGTAGACTCGACTGTTGATGGCCCAACACAATTCTCACATTACTTTCCAAGGCAATCAATTATGTAATCGCAATACAGATACCTTTCCATCTAGAAACCAAGAATTGTACTTAGGAGGGCACTTGAACTTGAATATGAGAACATTGTGAAGAGAAGTCGGAGGAGGAAGGTGATAACGAAGAACAGGTGGAAGTGAATTCAAGTAATGGAGTCAAAGGCAAAGTGAGAAGATAAACAATTCCTTTGTAATCCCTAGTAACTCTATCAAATGATCTCATCAAAACATTAACTAGAATGCTTAGCCAGCTATTAAGTATATGGGCCACCTGCTAACTATATGAGCTATTATAAGTAGCTAATAATAGGTCACTGGATCGAACCACAGGATTTTAGAGTTTCATAAAACGCTGGCCAAGTTGATGTAAATTGAAGACTTTCTCAAAGGTTTGTAGAGGCAACACTGGATCGAACCACAGGATTTTAGAGTTTCATAAAACGCTGGCCAAGTTGATGTAAATTGAAGACTTTCTCAAAGGTTTGTAGAGGCAACACTTCTTAGAGCTATGGTGTGTATACCAACCTACCCCAAACAAATCCGTGAAAGAACCAATCGCCCGAAAAAAGTCCCATCAAACTCAAAGCAAGACAATCAAGTCGATTGCAAAGAGCCATGAAGGTCAATTTCAATGTTGCTATGCAATACCTGCATAGCTGCAAAACAACGATCCACCGGAGGAGGAGAGGTGGCTACATGAGCACGCTCAATGGTACGCGCTTTGATAGAACATTCTGCTTGCTTTCAAGAAGAAATTAAAGCTCTAAAACACGAAATCGGGTGCGTGCACAGTCAAGTGAACAGTGAGAAGCTGAAGCTTCGAATCACGATCCTCATTGTCAATCCTAGTTGCTTTGATGCTGCCAAAGCGTTCTATCCTTCCGGACCCTGTGAGTCTTTAAGTTGCAATTGTGTCCAGTTTTCCACAACTAGGGTTCCCATCTTCCAATTCCCCTTGTGATGATCCTCGTTTGTACATTGGTGGCAGTCTTACCTGCTTGAGGAATTCGGCAAGGGGTTGCTCAAACCTCTAAATTAAATTATCGAAGCAAACAATTGATCTCCCTTGAGCAAGTAGGATATCGTTGGAGAGGAAGAAAGACAAATCTCTAATGATCAATCACGTAAGAAGCTACAATGAATATTCACACGGTTGGGGGCAACGAACAGATCGTAAGGTTTGCATCATACAATAGCAGTGCAAGAGTCAGGCGCTGCAGCAAATTAGCCACTGATTGACAACTTATTTAGCAAAAGCTCCAGCGGATATATTGTTGTAAACTTTCTTGCACAGTGCCGTACGTCACACATCTCAACTGGATGACGTAGCAACACGCCGCACACACACATCTCTTGATAGTAAGGAATAGCATGAATGCAACTTTTGAATTTTGGTACTTTCTGTTGCAATTGATGTGTCCAATTTGCTGGACGCAGTGGCACTTGCAGGGTGATTGTTGAAGGAGCTACTATGCAGACTACCCAAGACTATAAACTATATGTCACCAAGGCAAAGTATTGCAGAAGTAGTTAACATGTCTTGGAGGATTGTTTCCAAGAGACCAGAGGCACACATTTGGGGCTACAAAGAAACACTGCTGAGCCCTGCTATGATAAACTCCCCTGTAAATTCTAAAGCACGTCTAGCGCGACTGTTCGTGGATGACCAAAGGTGTCATGAGACTGTAAGCAGGGGTAAAATTTCCTTCACATCCATGATGTTACCAATAGTGCCTCTGCCAAAACCAACACCGCCTTCATCTAATTGAATAATGTCTTGGGATTCAGGCTACAAGGCAGTCTAGATGCTGACACAGCTGGCTAGCACCAACGCTGATTGCTGAAGACATGGTGCAGACAGTAAATCAATGATGGACAGTACGTAGCTGTTAAAGGAGTATTGAGAAGATGTTCCCGCTCAGCTTCAGCATATCGCAAATGCCAGTAAATGCCAGAAATGCATAAGGCCACATACGTTCCCACTCGTAGCTCAGTTGAATGCGGTGCCAAAATGAAGCATTGGAAAGCTCCGTTGGAGACGGAAAAATGGGCTTTCTCCCTGGGCATTTCGGCGCCAGGTTTCAATCTACCAATTGAAATTCGGGATTCCTTTGACATTGCCAGACGTTATCAGATTTTTGCAGCAAGGGTGAAAGCAGAGCAAGTTCCCACGAACGGCTGGCATGGCGTTGATCTTGGGCATTCCTGCTCGCATGGTGTCAAGCGGGAATGCGCTCTCAGTCTTGGAGTCCGTTGCTGTGTCAGCCTCGCATCCAATGTTCTTGCACAGCGTGTTTGTAGGTTTTTTTGTAGAGTGTCAGGCATTTTTGCAGACATGGGCGAGGAGGAGGCACCTGGCATTGAGTGGGAACCATTGCCCCACCAATGCTCAGAAATGTTGCGTAAACATTTCTGAGTGGCGAGCAGAAACCTGCTCTGAGGCAGCAGCGGGCTGCTTCTAAAATGGGCATCTGCTGCAAAAGTTTACACTTTGCTTAGTCCTGATACAATTTTACTGAAGACTGTACAAACTGGTTGCGTGTTGACGACAGAGCTGCTTCCTAGGCTATAGCAGTCTCTCTTTATTAAATGGACATGCTGTGGGTAGGCCTTAGTGAAGGCTTTAGCTCTGGAGATGGGCAAAATTCCGAATTTTTTTAAGTTTTTATTGTGAATTGTTGATTGGTCCACTTGTCTGTTTTTTGTTTTTTATGATTCACCTATTCCTCCCTCTTTCTCTTTCTTTCTATTTCAAGGCAAGCCGCCCCCCCCCCTCTCTCTCTCTCTCTCTCTCTCTCTCTCTCTCTCTCTTCTCCTTCATGCACATTGAAGTCCTCTCTCTCTCTCTCTCTCTCTCTCTCTCTTTCTCTCTCTTTTCCAAGCTATGCATTTGAGGCAGGCCTTTTGAATGCTTTATGAGCATTCATCTTGTTTTGCGTTAAAGAGCCATAGGTCTTTTCCCTTCTTAAACTTTTCTCCAATTACTTCCAAAGCGCTCGCTTATCTCAAAGTCCTGATTTCTTTAGCTTGACAATGGGCACATACGTTTCTTGCAGTGAGAAAAGTCTTGACATGGCTGATAGCTAGATTTATTGTAGATCTCTTTCCCTCAAGAAGCATGCCAATGCTCCCATACCATTATTTGAGGTCATCAAAGCGACCCCCAAACTATGATTCATTGTTTGCCTCTCTGATGCAATCTCTATTGGGATAAAAATACAGGTATAACTCCTATTGCTTCTTCATTGCAATGTCCTTATACTTGTCATGATCTCCCATGTGTGAGGGAAAGGTGGTTGTTTGAAAATGCCCACATGTTGTGCACATTGTCAGTTCCATAGCTTTTTGTCAACCACCAGGCCAGTTATTTAACAATAGAATATTGCCTCAATCATTGAATCTATCTCCCCAAAGTTCACAATCATGCAAATGGCAAGAGACTAGCATGATGCTTTTGGGGAAAAAAGAGAGAGTTCCAATGTATATTGATCTATGTTGTGTTAAGATGTCTATGATATGCTCATGATATCGCTTGGGTCCCCGATGCAGCTTACTATATCCTTGTTTAGAGAAACTCTCACATTATCGCACTAAAATAATTTCATTGTAAGGATGACTTCATGACTTAGGCTGTCAGTTATTTTCTTGCGTTCTGTTGATGCCCAAAGGCTTCTTACAAGGCATCCACTCTACGATGAATTGTTGGAATCACATTCTTCTAATGGACAACATCTTTGATGTTGTGCTCCCAAGCCATTCCGGTTTTTGTTTAATTGAAAAACACCATATCTAATGTCACCATCTTCGCAACTAAAGCTGATTTAGGCTATGCATCCCTTTCACCTCATGCAATCCATCTCTCTAGTTATGGAGTATAGTTTGTTGGGCATGCAATTTCTGGGGCATGGTAGAGTTGTCACCCAATGAAAGGCAGGGTAAAATTTTTGAAGGCGTGAGCCTAATAGTCATCCAAATGTTGCTTCTTAGAATGCTCCCACTAGCATTAACACCACAACTTGTGCTCTCTGGTCTTAATAGTAATACTTTAAATGTGTGAATCTGTTGCCTCCAAGGCCTACTCCTCTGTGAGCAGATGTTTTTTCTATGCATTGTTCTTCCTTCACAAACATTGCAACTGTCTTTTGTTGCAGTTTGGATATTGTACCATTGGTCCCCTCCCCTCTTCAACCTCCTTGTATTTGGACAAAGATTTTCAACTTTCCTATCTTGCAATCTCTCTCTAGTTCTCTTGCAAGTTTAATGATCTTATTCAAGAAGGCAATGTTTTGGTCTCATATTCAAGTTTAGATTAGTTTAGACACCAACTTCCACAAATGTTGACCACCAATGCGCAAGTTATGGATCAAGCGAGTTACCTTTATGCAATATATTCCATAAACCTCCCATACATAGGTACAAGGGAGAGGAGCAGCAAGTTGGGTGGGAGGGAGCGAGGAGCAGCACTTCAACATCCATAGCCTTGCTACTCACTGATTCTAGGAACTTGCTATACAAAGAGGTTTAAGTTGAGAATGCAAGTGGTCAAATTTTTTGACACACAACACCAACATTGTGACAATCTAGCCAAATGCAATCAGATACAAGGACTGTTGCTACTCCAATAGTCTTGAGGCTACTAAAGGCTTCTCATTCAAAGTAGTCCAAGCATAAAACAGATCACACTCAGTCTCTTGTGCACCCAATATTACTAAAGTAAATCACAGCTACAAACCATAGCATGCTCAAGAAGTAGGATAGAGACAATACGTAGAATAGATGGCATAAAATATGCAAATCCTTATATAAAATGTAGTACACAACCCACCACCATCTAGCAGATGTGTACTGTTGGCATTCCCATATTCTACCTTACACCTCTGCAACACCTCCAACCTTGTCAACCTGCTGTGTGCTCCAAGGGGCTGCCAAGATGCTGCTCCCACACCCTCTTTGCTGGTCTCTTTGCTGACGAAGGTACATGCAAAGAGAGTGTTCTACACACTGGATTCCTAGGCCTCCTTGCTGCTCTACTATGCGACCAAAGGTGAGGCACAAATGAATGTCAAGGCCCCCAATGGGAGCCTTCATATAGGGCAAGAAGACCCCAGATCTGGCCAACCCGATCCGTGATGCAGCCAACCAGAATCTTGCCCCCAGCAGACCTGGCCTGGACTGTATGGCTGCCCAAGACTGTACAGCTGACTCTTGCTCCGCTCCTGGACTCTGCAGACCTACTGCAAGCCTATAATGAGCCGTGGCAGCCCTTGTTGGCTACCCTTTGCGCCGGCCCTTCTTCCGTATGCACCTCAGCCAGCCCTCATCCAGAACCCTATGATGCCTCTAGGAAACCCTTCCATGCAGTCATATCCTGCCCACATGGCAGGCTGAATGCCGCCAATGTGGCAGTGCTTTCTTTTCTCTCAGAATCTGGCCCATGTCAGCCTTCTTTTCTGCCCATGTGGCATTCTCTCAAACCTTTTTCTGCTACAGGTCATCATCCCCCTAGTCCTCCTCATTTGGGGACTCACAGGTGGGGAGGTAACGTGTAATTTCAACAAAACGGGTATGTGGAACATTGCACACGGTTAGCAGGAAGAATTCTGTACTGTTCAATGGATTCCACACTCACGATATCTTGTCATACGTAACATGGACAAGAGCTAAACCTGTTTTATGAGCAAACTTCTATCATTCTGTATAGTTTCTGGCTTTTCAGTACTATACATAATCTTGCTGACATTGTGACAGTCTATACAAACTTGATGAATTCTTGCAATCTTAGCTGGACCTTCAGATGTAGTTACATCCTCAGATTGCTTATAAAAAATGTCTTTCTTATCCTTTTCAAACACTGCTTCCCATACTGACTCTAGTTGCGGGACATATCCATTAGCCTTTATTGAAAAACTTAATCTGTTTAAATTAGCAGTTATTACATCAATTTGTGAATGAGCTGTGTCTGCAACAACAAACTGGTGCACAGTGTTCTCAATCTCAATCCAGGCCCTTCCTGGCTTCTTCCATGCACTGGCAGATTTTTTCAACTCTTGTACTTTGTGAACATCCTCCCACATAGCAGCATCAGCATAAACGTTGGACATAATTACATATCCAGCAGCAATACCAGGATCTAATTGAACAATTTGATCAAAACAATGCCTTCCTAGTTCCGTGTCACCATATGTTCTGCAAGCAGTCAGCAAAGATGCCCATCCATAACTATCGGCTGTAATTGGCATATTTTGAAGCAAGCTTTTGGCCTCCTTCAAGCGCCCCGCACGACCCAGAAGGTCGATCATGCAGTTGTAATGCTCAATACTTGGTGCAATGTCATGGTCTGCTCGCAAAGCCTTAAAATGTTTATAGCCTTCCTCCACTAACCCTGCATGACTGCAGGCTGACAGAATGCTAGTATAGATCAGATCATTTGGCTTGAAACCTTGACGTTGCATATCTGCAAGAAATTGACTCACCAGACTGTAGTGGCCATGTTGAGCATATCCTGCAATCATTGCACCCCATGATACAATGTCTAGATTCTCCAACTTGTTAAACAGCATGCTTGCCTCCTCCAGGCTCCCACTCTTGGCATACATGTCAATGAGCGTGTTCAAAATCACTATATCTGAGTCAAGTCCCCTTCTTATTATCAGATCATGTATATGCTTGCCCTGCCATAAGGCTCCTATCCTGCCACACGCTTTCAGGACAGACAAAAGGCGAACTTCGTCCAGCTTTACACCCTCCTGTAACATTTTCTCAAAAAGCCCAATCGCAGGAAAACCTTGGCCATGTTGGATATATGCCCCTATAATGGAACCCCATGACACCTCATTGCGATCAGGCATATAATCAAACACTTTGCGGGCCTCATCCAGGCTACCACATTTCGCATACATATCGACAAGGGAACTCCCAACAACCACATCTACATGAAGTCCAGTTCTGATGGTCTGATCATGTATCAACTTTCCCTGTTTTATGGCCTGTATACAACTACATGCTTTCAACATGCATGACAAAACGAACTTGTCAGGCTGTATGTTCTCTTGTTGCATTTGTGTGAAGAGTAGAATGGCTGCATCACCCTGATCATGCTGAGTATATCCTGAAATCATCACACCCCATGACACCACATTCCGGTTAGGCAAATCATCAAAAACACTGCGAGCTTCCTCCAGGTCACCGCATTTGGCATACATTTCAATAAGGGAGCTCCCAACAACCACATCTGAGACGAGCCCGCTTCTGATGAGCAGATCATGTATCAGTTTGCCCTGTTCTAGAGCTCCTACGCTGCTGCATGCTTTTAAGATGCACAAAAAGATAACTCTGTTTGGCTGGATGCCTTCTTGTAGCAATTTTTCAAAAAGATTAAAAGCGGTAAAACCATGCTCATGCTGGGCATATCCTCCGATCAGTGCGCCATACGAAACTACATTTCGAGCTGGCAAATAAACAAATACTTTGTGAGCCTCCTGTAGGCTTCCACATTTAGCATACATGTCAAGCAGGGTGTTCCCAATAGCAATATCTGATTCAAGTCCATTTTGTAAGACTAGATCATGTATGATCTTGCCATGTGCTAAGGACCCTAGATTTCCACAAGCTTTAAGTATACACAAAAACATGACTCTATTTGGCTTGATGCCCTCGAGTTGCATTTGCTCAAGAAGTTTAAGAGCAAGAAGACTATATCCAAGTTGGACATATCCTGCAATCATTGCTCCCCATGAAACAATGTTCCGGTTGGGCAATTCATCAAACACCTTGCGCGCCTCTTCAAGGAGCTGACATTTGGCATACATGTCAATGAGCGAGCTCCCAACAACCACATCTGATTCAAGTTCACACTTGATAATCTGGTCATGTATCAGCTTGCCCTGCTCTATGGCCTCTATGCTGCTACACGATTTCAAGATGCAAGAAAATATAAATTTGTTTGGCCTCACGTCGCTATCTAGCATCGCATAATACAATTCAAGCGTTCTTTCATTTTCTCCCTGCATGGAGTGTGCTGATATGATCGCATACCATGTGTACACACTTGGTCTTGAAATCTTGGAGAAAACGAGGTTTGCTTCCAATAAGCTCCCGCACACGGCAAAAAGACGAATGAAATAATCTCCTAGAATCTCCACTGAAAGGAGTCCATTGCAGACCATAACAGAATGCAAACGCCTGCCAGCTACTGGATCCTGTTTATTTGTGCATTCCTGGAGAAGATACATGATTACATGTTGTGAAAGGTACAATCCTCGCTGGCGCATAAGTTCCACAGCATTGAGTCCCACAACTAACCCTTCGACTTCACAGATTTTGTTTAACTCTCCAATATATCTGAGAGGATCGCAATTATGAGCCCTTTTAAGGACTGAAGCAGTAGGTGCAGTATAAAATGTGTGTCTTTGTTTTGCAGGAGGTATACACTCCACGTCAGGAATTAGAAGGAACGCTTTCTTCGGCCGGATATGCTTATAGCCAGTCAGAATTCTACGAATCATCAACGCAAATGGCCTCCTTTGTTCCCTGTGAAGATGTATCAAGTTCGGTACGTTCAATGATTTACAATGAGAAAGATCATGCGAAAAGGATTTTACTGTGATGCCTCTACTCATTCAGGCAGCCGGTCGTTAGGCCGGGAGCTTCCCAGATGGCCGCACGTGGCCATTCCCAGCCGTCAAGGTTAGCGTTGTGCGTTGCCATGTGGATTCTGTGCAATCGGTTTGGGCGCCGGTCCTTGGGAGGTGGGTTTTCATGACACTGGAGGACAATTCCCTAGATGGCGGCCGGAGGATGTAGTGAGGAGGCCGGGGCACTGGCATTCTCGGTACGAAAATGCCCCAAATGCCTCTAAAGTCCACGAAATCGGACGAGCGACCGTTGGCAGTCGTGAGCCAAAGGGTAAGTAACGTGGCATATACGCTTGCTCAGGAGTGTGCATCACGCAAAGGAGACCGCCCCATACCATATGCACGGGCAAAGATGCATGACCATCCTGAACAACTCCCCATCTGAAGGTGGATCTTTAATTTGATTCTTAAATTGCTAATCGATTCACCTTGCATACTTGGATTGGATTTTGAAATTTTGGCTAAGTCTTAGGCTCTGACACCTTCCATCTCCTCCTTTCATTCCATTAACCTTCCATCTCCTCCTTCCTCCCGAACGTGACCTTCCATCTCCTCCATTCTTGACCTTCTATCTCCTCCTTGCCCCTAAAGCTGCCTCTTGTCTTTCCACCTCCTCCCCAAAGCCTGCCTCTTGTCTTTCCACCTCCCCCCCCGTCCAAGCCTCCATCCAAGAGCTCCTTCTTTGTGACACGTGGCACGCTCTTCTCCCCCAAGACGCCACGTGTCCTCTCTTTTTTTTTTGGGTGTCCGTGGTTAATAGGTTAAAGATGAAGGTACATGGAAGGGTAGAACTAAATGTCAAACTTTAAATACCCCACCCAGTCTACTATGCTATGATAGACTAACAAACACTCTGACAAACACTCGAGTTACTCTAATTGTGGGTGAGAGTTGGGATTGGGCGAATTTTGCTACACTGGCATATTCCCACTAAGAAAAGGTTGAGATCAGATGGTGGAGATCAATTCTCCGCCGACCCCAGACCTTTACGGATTGGGGAGGGGGCACGGTACACGTGGCATGGTGGGATTCAGTCGTTTGGTAGCGGGCATAACATGTGGCTTAGTTTGGTTCGTTGGCACTAAGCATGTTGCAGCTTGTGTGTGCCATGTGCCCATTGATTTTGGATCGGGGATGTGACACAGCACACGTGGTATCATGGGATTTGATGTTTTAACAGATGTGTTGCTGTTAGGCGCGCCATGGCAGACGGAGGCTAATAAATTTGTCAATTAGCTGGTCAATGTGTATTCGTTCAAGGCGTACGGACGCGGTTAGCTCTTCTAATTTACACAACTTGCCCAAAGAAAACATTTGTCCTTAATTTAATTCGCTTTGCCTATTAATCTATGGTTCCTATGCCCATTTGGGGTGATGCTACTGCACTTGGGTAATTTGGTGTGAACACCAGCATTTAAGATGCAAAAGCTAGCTAACTTAGAGGGTAGCTTTTAACTTAAGCAGTTTTAAAAATGCTCACTAGCACGCCACCATGGGCCTGTCATATATGAAGTCAAGTCAAATAAGAGCGCATGAACGCTTTTGAGCAATACATCTATTTAGAAAGGTTGTTAAGCCATTTTGATTGAGCAATGTGGTCTACACGTCAATGGTGTACTTAGTTAACTTAGAGCATGTGTAATGATATGGTTAAAGGTTTTAAGCCATGTTATATAAAGTTGCCATTGGCTATTTAATTTGATAGTGCCCTCCCAAGCAACAGTATTGCGATCAAACAGGAGGTTAAGAGGCTTGTAATTGTGAATCTTTTACCACATGTTAGATGCTTACCCATGCTTATTAGATGCTTTTCTATTTTGGGGGATCCCTTTTCTATTGTCTCCCTTGAGAGCTGAAGGTAATGTTGAGCAAGCACCCATGCCCCCTTGTTTTGTAGGCAGCAATGAATAGATTTGGATATCTTTGACACCTAGCAACAAAAAATATTCCAACAAAATGGGTTGTCAATGTTACCATCAGATTTTCTTCTTATTTTGTACACCCAATACATTTTTGAATTCGTTTCAATTAACTTTAGTGTTATGTGTTGAAAGAATTTGTTTCAAAAGCATGTACAGTTCTACCTCTCCGATTCTCTTTTCTTTTTGTCTCTTCCTTTGGTTTTTCCATGGCTCGACTTGTTGCCGAATTAAGTTCATAGCACCAAAGATCCTACCCTTTTGGCTCTATTTGTCACTGAATCAAGTTCATTAGTGTTGGAACTTCTTGCCTTACCTACCTAAAATAATTGATGGCAATTGCTAGCATCAAAAGCTTTGTCAACAAGTTATGATTTTTGCCACCTGAACACATCTATGCCATTTGCAATCTCAAAAATACATCGTTCATTCATTATTCATCAATCACCTTGAGACTTCATTTGTGCCTTGAGTTCGCGTGAAAATGCATTTTTTTGTACTTTTCACACCATGGTGAATAATTTCAAAAAGGCTTTACGCTTCAAATGTGTATTTTAGGGTTAAAGATGGAGAATTTTGGGTGTATAGTTTATGTTTTAGGGTTTATCGTTTAGACTTTATTATTTAGGGTTTAATTTTAGAATTTAGGGTCTAGGGTTTAAGTTTAGGGTTTAGGATTTCGGATCTAGGGTACAGGATCAAGGATTTTATGGTCCAAGTTATGATAGCTAGACAACCTACTACATAATCACATCCATTTGTTGCATGGGTCACACTACATCTTCTTCATTAATCTTGTGGGTGTGTAACCTAATGAAGGTGTCTTCCATAATGGCATGTGTGGGGGTTAAAGGTCACTGTGCCTTAACCCCAGTTATGTACAATACTCAAACACATATATAAATGAATGAAAAAGAAGATTAGGGTGGTACTGCACCCACCAAACTTGTGTGGCTCTCTGTCTCTCTCTCTCCTTCTTCCATTCTTGCTTCCGTTGAGAGCACTCTCAACTGGTATCAGAGCCCGAGTGATCTAGCTGACCGTGCATGAATGCTGGAAGCTCAGCAGCTCTGTGGGAGGAAGGAGAAGCTCTGTGGGAAGCTTTGTGGGCGACTTTACTTGCATCCAAGTGTGCAGAGACCTTGGAGGAACCTTTGGAAAAGTCACTTTGGCTTTGCGAAGTGGTTTTGAGAGCCTGTTAAGAGCTTTCAAAGAAAAAGTCGTTTTTTGAGCTTTTCCCTGTTCCGTTCGATGACAGAGATTCCGTATTGACTTGTAGAGGCAACTATTGCTTGCTTTTGGTGTCCACATCACTTCAGGAGCTTGGAAACACCTTCATTCTTGAATCTGGGATCATTTCAGTGGATTTCTGACTCACTGTATCAGTTCCTGCGTTTTTTGCCCGGGTGTTGGAACTCAAGTTTGGAGCAACCATTTGCAGATCTGTCAGTTCCGGTGGACTCAGGAGGTCCTCAAACTTCTATGTTGCTCATCATTCGCACTCCGGTGGAGTTTACAGATAGCTCTGTTTCCAAAAACGTTTTTCAGTCCGTGTGTTGGACCCAGTGATTGAGACCACGGTTTCCAAAACCGTCTGTCCCATTGCGTTCCGGACGCCCAAAAACCCCTACCTATCAGTTCTTGCATGATTCGGTGGAGGATTTTCAGAGTTATAAATCTCTGTGTATTCGATTTCGTCTCTCTGTTATGCATTTTTCATACTAAGGTTTTGAAACCTTAGATTTATGCCACATGGCAGTGGATAAGTGTTGACTCCCATTTCTCACTCATCGGTTGGGATTTTGGAGTTTAGGCAGAAGAGAGATATTTGCAGATTTTCTTGCTGAGTCCGAGTATGCAATGGCGCCCATGTTTTGAAGCATCTCAGGTTCTATTTTCAGTAGCGCTCATTACCGTGGGACTATGATTTCTTGAGCATACCTTATGCAGATCACTCTGGTTGCAGTTTGAGCAGTGTGCGCTCATTCGTGGTATGCATTGGGTTGCAGTGGATGATTTATAGGCCATTTGGATGCATTGCGGTCCTTGTTGGATGCGCTGATAGGCCCAAATTGCCTTGTGGGATGCTATTTTTTATGGACGCTTTGCACATGGATGCTATTTTATGCTGAGGGACAGCTTTGAAACATTGCAGGTGATGCACTGATAGTGCTATGCTCTCTTGGATGAGACATTATTGATGCATATGCCAGTGGACAGTGTTTATGCTTGAGTCATTTGGCACTTATTGGCATTTTCTTTTGGGCCAGATTTGCTCATATGGATGCATAGTATATGCACATGAGTCAGATGCATCTTTTGATGCTTTGAGCTTTGAATTTTGGTGATATTTCACTCTATTGTGGCATACACATTTGGGTGCACCTGGTATTTGGTGTGATTCTCTCTTGCAGGCACTAGCATTTGGGATTTTGCTTTATTTGCATCATGGCATCCTCTTCCATGCCTGAAAAGGAGTTTTTCAGCATTAAAAAGTTTGATGGGACAAACTTTTCTTTGTGGAAAGAACAGATAAGGGATGTGCTTATTCAAAAGAAGCAGATTAAACCCTTGGCAGGGATTGAAGCTAAGCCTGCAAATATGTCTGAGGATGATTGGAATGAGTTGGATGCATTAGCAAAGTCTACTATTAGACTTCATCTTGCAGAGTCAGTTTATTTCACAGTAGTAAATGAGCAAACTACGGAAGATTTGTGGAAGAAACTGTGTGCCACTTATGAGAAGGAAACTGCCTCTAATAAAGTTTACCTCATGAAGAGGTTGTTTGAGCTGCAAATGAAGGAAGGGGTCTCCATTGCTTCTCACTTGAATGAATTCAATATTATTTTCAGCCAGCTTCAGGCTCAGAAAATGAATTTTGATGCGGAGACTAAGGCAATATGTCTCTTATGTTCATTGCCATCCTCATGGGATACCTTTCGTACAGCTGTCAGTAACTCTGCACCTGGTGGAGTACTGAAATTTGATGATGTTGTGGGTAGCTTGTTGGCCGAGGAGATTAGACGGAAGTCTATGGATGGCAACAAGCAGGATGCAGCCTTAAATGTGCAAAGGGGCAGATCACAGTTCAGGGGGAAGTCCCAAGAAAGAGGGAAGTCTCGTAGCAAATCTAGGGCACGGAACATTGAGTGTTACCATTGTGGCAAGAAGGGCCATATGAAAAAGGATTGCTACAAGCTGAAAAGAGAGCAAAAGGATAAGAAAAAGAATGCAAATTGGGGTGCAAATCAAAAGGAAGAGAGTCCAAGGGAGGACAAAGGAAAAGTGAAGATCGAGGAGATCAATGCAGTCACACATGATAGTGACAATGACGTTCTCTTCATGTCTAGTTTATCTGCAGAGTTGCTTCCCACTTCAGATGATGCATATTCCCAGGATTGGATTTTGGATTCTGGTGCTTCATTCCATGTTACTCCCCATAGGGAATGGTTCTCCACTTATGACAGTGGAAAGACAGGTTGTGTGCATCTTGGAAATGACTATGCATGTGACATAGTGGGAGCAGGTGACATAAAGTTTTCTTTTGCAAATGGGTCTGCATTTGTTTTGAAACATGTGAGACATGTGCCTAAGCTGACCAAGAGTCTTATTTCAGTGGGTCAGCTAGATGATGCTGGTTTTCACACCACTTTTGGCTTTCAAATTTGGAAAATTCAAAAGGGCTCTATGCTTTTGGCCAGGGGTGCCAAGTGTGGGACTTTGTATCCCTTACATGTATCAGGGGTATTTGATCATGTTGTTGCAATAACCGAGCAGCCAAGCACTTCTTTGTGGCATTGCAGGTTGGGGCACATGAGCCAGAATGGAATGAAACTCTTATGCCGTTTGGGTTATGTACCGCATTTGAGTTTCTCTGATTTTGAATTTTGTGAGCATTGTCTCTATGGGAAGCAGACTAAATCAGCCCATAAAATAAGGGGAAAGAAAGAGTTTGAAATGCTTGATTTGGTGCATTCAGACGTATGTGGTCCCATGCCTACACGGTCATTAGGCGGGGCTGAATACTATGTGACATTCATTGATGATGCAACTAGGAAAGTGTGGGCTTATGCTATAGCTCGGAAGAGTGATGTGTTCTAGGTATTTCAGAAATGGCTGGCCTTGGTTGAGAATCAGTCAGGTAGAACGCTTAAATGCCTACGGACTGATAATGGTGGAGAGTATCTCTCTCATGACTTTCAACATTTCTGTGATACACGTGGGATTAAGAGGGAGATCACATCCCCTCGTACTGCAGAGCAAAATCCAGTTGCAGAAAAGATGAACCGTACCATTCAAGAAAGGTTGCAATGCATGCTTTCCAATGCAAGTCTTTCTGGTGGTTTTTGGGCTAAGGCAATGAAGACTGCAGTGCATGTGATCAATAGATCACCTAGTAAGAGTTTGGATGGTGGTATTCCTGAAGAAGCATGGAGTGGCAAGAAGCCCTCTTACTCTCATTTGCGTATCTTTGGGTGTGAGGCATATGCACATGTGCCAAAAGAGCTTCGAAAGAAGCTAGATCCTAAGTCTAGGAAATGCATCTTTCTGGGTTATGGTGAAAGTGGAGAGATGGGCTATCGTCTCTGGGATCCAGAAGCAAAGAAGATCATACGCAGCCATGATGTGGTCTTCAATGAGAAGAAGATGCATAAGGCACCCATGAGGGATGTGGAAATGAGGAGAATCACTTTCCAGGATGTGAATCCACCTACATATGTTGATAGACAGCAAGCTGTCCATGCACCAAATGTGCAAGAAATGGTGCCACCAAGTACTCCCACAGGTATACAATCAAGGGTAGATGATGGATCATCTATTGGTGGAAATGATGAGCCAAATGTGGCTGATATGCAGGTGGGACAGCAAGCTGAAATGCCCTTGAGAAGATCATCTAGAGTGTCTAGACTGCCTGATAGGTTTGTTCCAGGGGTAGACTATGTGATGCTTACTGATTGCGGGGAGCCTTCTTGCTACAGAGAGGCTATGATGCGTGAGGATCAACGCAAGTGGAAGTATGCTATGCAATCAGAGATGAGTTCACTTATGAAGAATAAGACTTGGGACTTGGTTTCTTTGCCACATGGAAAGAAAGCATTGCCATGTAAATGGGTCTACAAAATGAAGGTCACAGGTGATGATGTGCCTAGGTACAAGGCCCGATTGGTTGCTAAAGGGTTCAAGCAAGAGAAGGGTGTGGACTTTGATGAGATATTCTCTCCGGTTGTGAAGATGACCACACTTAGATGCATGCTTGGACTAGTGGCATCAGAGGATATGGAGCTTATGCAAATGGATGTCAAGACAGCTTTCTTGCATGGGGATTTGCATGAGGAAATTTACATGGTGCAGCCGGAAGGCTTTGAAGAAAAGGGCAAAGAGCATTTAGTTTGCAAGCTGAAAAAGAGTCTCTATGGTCTTAAGCAAGCACCTAGAGAATGGTATCAGAAGTTTGATGCTTTCATTCGGTCCCAGGGTTTCAGAAGGAGTGAAATTGATCACTGCCTCTACACTAAAAGGGCTAAGGATAATAGCCTGATAATCCTGGCACTATATGTGGATGATATGCTACTGGCTAGCAAGAATACTTATGAGCTAGATGCATTAAAGGCCAAGTTGCATGAGGCCTTTGATATGAAGGATTTGGGACTTGCAGGTCATATTCTTGGTATGCGCATCACGCGTGATGGAGTAGGAAACTCCTTTGGCTTTCACAAAAGAGTATGTTACAAAAGTATTGCAGCGTTTCAATATGGAGGGGGGGAAGGCAGTGAGTACTCCATTGCCTCCATATGTGAAACTGAGTCATACAGATAGTCCCAAATCAGATGAGGAGAGGGCCATGATGGCCAAGGTTCCTTATGCATCAGCAGTTGGGAGTCTTATGTATGCTATGATAGCTACTAGACCAGACATTGCATTTGCAGTGGGAGTTGTTAGCCGCTATATGGATAATCCAGGAAAGAGGCATTGGGAGGCAGTTAAGTGCATCATGAGGTACATGAAGGGTACCAAGGAGATGTGCATTTGCTTTGGTAAAGGAGACATGCGTGTACTTGGGTACACAGATTCAGACTATGCAGGGCATGTGGATAGTAGGAGATCCACTTCTGGTTATGTGTTCACCTTTGCAAGTGGTGCAGTGTCGTGGATGTCTCGTGCACAGAAGTGCGTGGCTTTGTCTACCACAGAGGCTGAGTATGTTGCAGCCACAGAGGGTTGCAAGGAGGCTATATGGCTTGATCGGCTAGTGGGAGATTTGGGGATTCATACAAGTGTACCGACATTGCATAGTGATTCCATGAGTGCTATTCAGCTAGCACGGAATCCGGTCTTTCATGCAAAGACCAAACACATTGAGGTCAAGTACCATTTCATCAGGGAGGTACTTGAGGACAAGCGCATAGAGCTTGTCAAGGTTCATAGAGATGATAACCCTACAGATATGCTGACGAAGAGTCTACCTAGTCAGCGGTTTGAGTATTGTCGTGTATTGATGGGCATTGGATAGTATGCTCACTGGTTGTTCTCCCTTAAAGGCACATTGTCCTTTAAGTGGGAGGTTGTGGGGGTTAAAGGTCACTGTGCCTTAACCCCAGTTATGTACAATACTCAAACACATATATAAATGAATGAAAAAGAAGATTAGGGTGGTACTGCACCCACCAAACTTGTGTGGCTCTCTGTCTCTCTCTCTCCTTCTTCCATTCTTGCTTCCGTTGAGAGCACTCTCAGCATGTTCTAGAGGATTTTCTTTTGTTAGATTTCTTTGAGATTTATCCAACAGTGATACTGCATGACACTCTTTGGTAGATTTATCATGAGGAAGATGTAGCACAATCAATAAGAAACTTGGTCATTCCTCGATCAAGCAGCCCATAAGATAGTGGTCTTAATGCACTGACAATGGACCCCTTGCTTGTGGACATGCAATTGTTTGATAAATTCTCTTGTAAGGGAATCATCTATATGATCTTGCATTGGTTGACTTTCCATCCAATGTAAAGAATTCCCTCAATCAATCATTGCTACTTACACAGATTGACTATCAACCATGTAAAGACTTTCCCCAATCAATGATCATTACCCACATAGATTGACTATCAACCATGTCAATACTTTCTCCGATCAATTATCCCTACCCGTGCAGATTGATTATCAACCATGAAATCAAGCATTCAACGGCATTTTTGCATGCCATGTCATTTTAGCATGTGGCTTTATTTTATATCTTGGGACATGATGAAGCTAGATTAAGCCACTCTAATCTAGATTTGATACTTGATCAAGGTGACCACACTTTATCAAGACAATCTGAGAATATGGAATCTTCATCAACAATTGTCATTCGAATAATTCAAGTTTAACCTACCAACATTTGTGGTAAACAACATCAAACTAAGTTGCTCATGCAATTCCATCTATAATTGAAGGTTTTTTTGCAAAATTTTATCAAGGCTAATCAACATTAAAGTACGTCCATAGAAGTTTATAGCCATTTAGGTATTCTATTGAGAAAAAACAAGCATTTTACTCAATTGTTACTTGAGGTATTACAGAGGAAGGATTTAGAGCTCTTGATGAAGTCCCTGAGTGTCAAACTTGCCTATTGGACTCAGGATCAAAATGCTATGGTGGAGATTTGGGCATTGTAAGCTTTTTTGGTCCCGTTCTCTAAGGGATAAGGCATGTGTTATTGTGTAGTTTCGAATGGTTTACCTTAGAACAAGGCTTGTCATATCTTAAGGACCAAATTTTCTTTGGATCAAAACATGTCTCAGACACTTTTTTGCATTTGGAAAAGAAAAATGAGAATTGTATTTCAAGATAAAAGATGAAATCGGGATGGCAAAAGAGCTATTTGAGGAAATATCACCAAAGTAGTCTTTTGCACATCAATTAGTCATGGTTCTATGATTCAACGTTGATGTCAGTGGGCCTAGATTAATTCCAATATTCCAAACCCAAGTCATTGGTGGTATCGTAGCGTGATGATTCAACAAAAATAACACTTTGTTTATGCTACAGTTGAGAGGAACACTCACAATGCACATGCCAACCCTCTGGGTCATAGTTTCCTATCACTTATGATAGGCTAAATAGTCAATGATGGAATGAGCATGAGAGCATCTTGCCAATCGATAGTACTTCTACAGTATGTATCTCCATGAGACTTGTCTATAGGGTGCATTTATTTTCTACTAGCCTATGCATGCAAGTACTAAAGGCTCTATCCATGCAATTTGAGAAGTGGCATGCTTGCCCATCTTCGATGGTATGAGCATGAAAAAGAAGTAGAATCATCGCTCAATCATGGCTATGATTGTGAAAAAGTCAAAGAAGTGGTTGGTATTCTATTAGCAAATGTGCTTGTGTTTGGGGTTTGAAGATGAGGATAGCTTTCAAAACCTGAACAGTGCAGAAAACATAAACGTGAATAGTAAAGAAAATACAGCTTGAAATGTTTGAGCCCCACTTTGAAAACTTGAACAATAAAGAAAACATCGTTTGAATCAGTGATGCACCAAACTAAAGAGGCCAATTGGCAGGATGTCTATAGTCACCTTCATTTGGAGACCCATCATACAATGGATTTTCCCACGTACTTAGCAGAAATTTAAAAGTTTCCATTAATTCCATGTAATTAATGATGTGGAATGAGTGAAAAGAATGGCTAGTTCACCACCAATCATGGAGTTTAATGTCTTAAATCATCTTGAGAAGAGAGTTTGCATGCTCTCGTCACCTCTTACCTCTCTCATAGTAACTCCAAACTCTATTGGAACTCCACCTCATCACTTTTACCTCTCTCACGATAACTTAAAACTCTGTTGGAACTTCATCTTCCACATCTTTTTCCACAAATTTGTGTTACCTTTGTGTGACCTTCCATTTTCTTTGTCTTCAAAGAGATCCCCATCAATGCATTCCCTTAGCTTCTTAAGGACGTCGATAGGGGATTTAGGGGGTCAAACCATAATAATCACTTGAAGTTCAACTATCCTTTGGTTGATTACTAGTGATATAGCTAGTCCATATTTAAGTGATAAGTATGTAGAAAAGTTGTACTTTATCCTTTGTGATATGAAGAGCCACTTATCAAAGGTTGTACCCTTCAAATTCTAAACTATATGTTTTTGAGGATTTGGAATGTGGTTCTCAATCAAGTCTTAAGGCAAGAGAGATTGAGAGTTATGTTACAAGAATTATCTGATAATGAATGAATGATACTATTATATGTAGTTCATATTCTCTATTTATGAAATGTTTCCATTGTATTTTTGCATTGCATAAAATGTAAGAAATGAATAAGCGTTGATTTTTTTTCCATATCAGTGAGAGGGATTGCCCTATCTATTTCATTATGAAATGACCAACAATTCCATAGTTTCTATTCTGGAACCTCCTTACATCATAAAGCATTTATTATAATATTCTAGTATCTTTCTAGCCCATACAACCCCCTTGACACTAGCAATCCTGCAATTTTGAGGGCTTTTGAATTTTGTTGTACCCTTATGGAATTTCCTTGATCTGGATATATTCACCAATCTTGAGTGCCAATGTGAAATCATATTGATCTTGAATAAATCTTCACCAAGACAAGTTGTCTCCTCTCCACTCAATTGTGTAGAGGCCTCTTGTTCCTCATATTCATCAATTATGGGGTCATCACAAGTCACCATGCAATCTAGTACTGACCAACAGATGAGGCATTTTTGTTCTTAATTCATGATTGACTTTCCATTTTATTAGTCTCTTTGGAGGTTTTAGCCTATTCGCCATCAATTTCAAAGCCTCACTTTTAACAAAGAAAATGGAATTTTGGAGCATGCAATTTTTAAACATGAGAAAGAGGCACGTGGTTTTCAATGATAAAGACAAGGTATACTACAATATCAAAGGACCTAAAAAGCGTGTCCATGTGCCAAGCTCTATCACTTCAAATGTGGATGATTTCAATGTACTCAATTATAGAAGTGACATCTTATCTGGAGTGGATGAGTTCATTGGTTCCGAGAAACAAAATGATTTTAGAAGCGAAGCCTTATCTGGGGTGGATGAATTCTTGCACAGTGAGAAGGGCAAAGGTTTCAATAGCGATGCCTTGTCAAGTGTGGATGAGTTCATGCATATTAACAAACCTGGTGTCAATCAAGCTTGTGGATTTGTGAAAGCCATGCAAGATGTCCCAATGAGCGATGTTCTCTCAGGAGTGGAAGAGTTTCAAGGTTCTCAATACTCTCGTAGAATATTGAATTCATTGAATGGTCCTAAGAGTATGTTAAAAATGAGGATGAGATCAACAGAGGATTATTCAATATTTAACTTTGATTTTGATATGGCCAAGGATGCAACGACCAATCATGGATGCTTGGTTACAAACAAATGTGAGGAGAAGAAGTGCATAAATACAGATAACAACGTGCACGAGGAACGAAAATGGTCATACATATGCATGAAGAGAAAGCGAATCCAGGCAGATCCACAAAAGCAACCAAAGAGGAAGAGAGTAATGAAGGAGGAGAACATGTTAAATGCATTGGGATATCTATGTTACAAGCGAAGATGTATGCGCTTCATTGATCTTGCCGACATCAGGGAATGTAGAGGACACGTGTGGCAAATTCCACAATTTTTTTGACGAAAGAATAATAGAAAACTTCTATGTTGCAGTGCATCACAACCAACAAGTAGAAGCTTTCACTATAGAAAACTATAGGATGATACATATTTGGGTCATGGTACTAGGCTTAATAGCATGCTATTATCGACACGTTGCTATGAACATGAATAAATCACTACTAGAGTCTGGTGGAACTAGAATGGGAACTAGAATGATGGAATAGGTCACTACTATCGTCTGGAGGAACAAAAATGGGTGATTTTCTAGCATTTTTTTGAGCTCTTTGAAAGATCAATCCTATTCCTTTCCCCATTTGAGATCCTCATTATTCCTAAAATTTTAGGTAGCATAATCTCTAATAAATTGACCATAATATCCCACTCCTCGTTTGTAATTGGGGCATGCCACATGGGGTGGGTAACTCCCTTATCCTCTTGACCTTCTCATGATTTCCCTATAGCTAATAGGATCCCCCAAAAGCACACAATAAGGAACACTAAACATGCATTTTGTAGGAATTGGTGCAAAAACAATTATATCAGACCTTTGTTGTGACTCCAAGGAGTAGTATCCAAATTCAAGTCATTCATGAAGATTTAAATTGTCAGAAAGTCAATTTTCAAAAGAATGTTAATGAAACTTTGGTAGGTTCTTGGACCATTTCACAACCCAAAAGGCAACATGGCTCCCAAAAACTCCAAACATAGATACAAACATGAAACTGTATGTGGTAAATGTTTTTTCTCAAATTACATGTGGAAATTCACAAAGAGTTTCAATCCTCTATTATAGCACTACCTCTAATGAGGTAGTGCTAAAAAAGGATTTTCAACCTCCATTTTGATGAACAACATCAAAATGGAGGATAACTTTACTCAAAGTTTCAAATTAAAGCACTTTCACACCATATATCTCATTAAGGACATCTTTAAATACTTTCATTAGTTCCCCAAAATTCTTTTTATTAATACTATATAGACAGGTCAACAAGGCTTTTACGTATTGATAAAGCTCAACTTCAGGATTCTACCTTTAACATGATAAGTGAGGTTTGACAACAAAATCCAAGCTTTAGCTCAATGTTGGATAGCGAGTCCAAGCTTCAACTCAATGTCAGAGCTTTAGCTCAATGTTGGTCATTGAGTTGAAGCTTGAACTCATTGTTGAACATCAAATTAAGCCTAACTTCAATGTTCAACATCAAGTTCAAGCTACAACTTGATGTTGAACATCAAGTTAAAGGTTTGACTCGATATCCAACATATATTTGAAGCTTGAACTCAATGTCTGAAGCTCTAACTTTGACATCAGGTTGAATCTTCAACTCAATGTTCGACGTTAAATTGATGTTGAGCATTAAGCTAAAGCTTCAACTCCATGTCCAATCTTAAGCTGAAGCTTGGACTCGATGTCTGACATTAAGATCAAGCCTAAAGTTGATGTTGGACATGAAGTTGAACGTAAACTTGAGTTTCACAAGGTCCAATTATACTTTTTACTTACTGGGAACACTCATGATCATATTGACCAAATGGTAGGAACATCACCTTGTTGAGCTCCCTATACTCTTAAGTAATTAGCTCTTATTAGGGGCCAACACAACTGTGGGGGTTAAAGGTCACTGTGCCTTAACCCCGGTTATGTACAATACTCAAATACATATATAAATGAATGAAAAAGAAGATTAGGGTGGTTCTGCACCCACCAAAACTTGTGTGGCTCTCTGTCTCTCTCTCTCCTTCTTCCATTCTTGCTTCCGTTGAGAGCAGGGGTTAAAGGTCACTGTGCCTTAACCCTGGTTATGTACAATACTCAAACACATATATAAATGAATGAAAAAGAAGATTAGGGTGGTTCTGCACCCACCAAAACTTGTGTGGCTCTCTGTCTCTCTCTCTCTCCTTCTTCCATTCTTGCTTCCGTTGAGAGCACTCTCAACTGGTATCAGAGCCCGGGTGATCTAGCTGAGCGTGCGTGAATGCTTGAAGCTCAGCAGCTCTGTGGGAGGAAGGAGAAGCTCTGTGGGAAGCTTTGTGGATAACTTTACTTGCATCCGAGTGTGCAGAGACCTTGGAGGAACCTTTGGAAAAGTCACTTTGGCTTTGCGAAGTGGTTTTGAGAGCCTGTTAAGAGCTTTCAAAAAAAAAAGTCGTTTTTTAAGCTTTTCCCTGTTCCGTTCGATGACAGAGACTCCATATTGACTTGTAGAGGAAACTATTGCTTGCTTTTGGTGTCCACTTCACTTCAGGAGCTTGGAAACACCTTCATTCTTGAATCTGGGATCATTTCATTGGATTTCTGACTCACTGTGTCAGTTCTTGCGTTTTTTGCCCGGGTGTTGGAACTCAAGTTTGGAGCAACCATTTGCAGATCTGTCAGTTCCAGTGGACTCAGGAGGTCCTAAAACTTCTATGCTACTCATCATTCGCACTCCGGTGGAGTTTACAAACAGCTCTGTTTCAAAAAACGTTTTTCAGCCCGTGTGTTGGACCCAGTGATTGAGACCACGGTTTCCAAAACCGTCTGTCCCATTGCGTTCCGGATGCCCAAAAACCCCTACCTGTCAGTTCTTGTGCGATTCGGTGGAGGATTTTCAGAGTTATAGATCTCTGTGTATTCAATTTCGTCTCTCTATTATGCATTTTTCATACTAAGGTTTTGAAACCTTAGATTTATGCCACATGGTAGTGGATAAGTGTTGACTCCCATTTCTCACTCATCAGTTGGGATTTTGGAGTTCTAGCAGAAGAGAGATATTTGTAGATTTTCTTGCTGATTCCGATTATGCAATGGCGCCCATGTTTTGAGGCATCTCAGGTTTTATTTTCAGTAGCGCTCATTACCGTAGGACTATGATTTCTTGAGCATACCTTATGCAGATCACTCTGGTTGTAGTTTGAGCAGTGTGCGCTCATTCGTGGTATGCATTGGGTTGCAATGGATGATTTATAGGCCATTTGGATGCATTGCGGTCCTTGTTGGATGCGCTGATAGGCCCAAATTGCCTTGTGGGATGCTATTTCTATGGACGCTTTGCACATGGATGCTATTTTAAGCTGAGGGACAGCTTTGACACATTGCAGGTGATGCACTGATAGTGCTATGCTCTCTTGGATGAGATATTATTGATGCATATACCAGTGGACGGTGTTTATGCTTGAGTCATTTAGCACTTATTGGCATTTTCTTTTGGGCTAGATTTGCTCATATGGATGCATAGTATATGCACATGACTCAGATGCATCTTTTGATGCTTTGAGCTTTGAATTTTGGTGATATTTCACTCTATTGTGGCATACACATTTGGGTGCACCTAGTATTTGGTGTGATTCTCTCTTGCAGGCACTAGCATTTGGGATTTTGTTTCATTTGCATCATGGCATCCTCTTCCACGTCTGAAAAGGAGTTTTTCAGCATTAAAAAGTTTGATGGGACAAACTTTTCTTTGTGGAAAGAACAAATAAGGGATGTGTTTATTCAAAAGAAGCAGATTAAACCCTTGGCAGGGATTGAAGCTAAGCCTGCAAATATGTCTGAGGATGATTGGAATGAGTTGGATGCATTAGCAAAGTCCACTATTAGACTTCATCTTGCAGAGTCAGTTTATTTCACAGTAGTAAATGAGCAGACTACGGAAGATTTGTGGAAGAAACTGTGTGCCACTTATGAGAAGGAAACTGCCTCTAATAAAGTTTACCTCATGAAGAGGTTGTTTGAGCTGCAGATGAAGGAAGGGGTCTCCATTGCTTCTCACTTGAATGAATTCAATATTATTTTCAGCCAGCTTCAGACTCAGAAAATGAATTTTGATGCGGAGACTAAGGCAATATTTCTCTTATGTTCATTGCCATCCTCATGGGATACCTTCCGTACAGTTGTCAGTAACTCTGCACCTGGTGGAGTACTGAAATTTGATGATGTTGTGGGTAGCTTGTTGGCCGAGGAGATTAGACGGAAGTCTATGGATGGCAACAAGCAGGATGCAGCCTTAAATGTGTAAAGGGGCAGATCATAGTTCAAGGGGAAGTCCCAAGAAAGAGGGAAGTCTCGTAGCAAATCCAGGGCACGATACATTGAGTGTTACCACTGTGGCAAGAAGGGCCATATGAAAAAGGATTGCTACAAGCTGAAAAGAGAGCAAAAGGATAAGAAAAAGAATGCAAATTGGGGTGCAAATCAAAAGGAAGAGAGTCCAAGGGAGGACAAAGGAAAAGTGAAGATCGAGGAGATTAATGCAATCACACATGATGGTGACAATGACATTCTCTTCATGTCTCTAGTTTATCTGCAGAGTTGCTTACCACTTCAGAGGATGCATATTCCCAGGATTGGATTTTGGATTCTGGTGCTTCATTCCATGTTACTCCCCATAGGGAATGGTTCTCCACTTATGACAGTGGAAAGACAGGTTGTGTGCATCTTGGAAATGACTATGCATGTGACATAGTGGGAGCAGGTGACATAAAGTTTTCTTTTGCAAATGGGTCTGCATTTGTTTTGAAACATGTGAGACATGTGCCTAAGCTGACCAAGAGTCTTATTTCAGTGGGTCAGCTAGATGATGCTGGTTTTCACACCACTTTTGGCTTTCAGAGTTGAAAAATTCAAAAGGGCTCTATGCTTTTGGCCAGGGGTGCCAAGTGTGGGACTTTGTATCCCTTACATGTATCAGGGGTATTTGATCATGTTGTTGTAATAACCGAGCAGCCAAGCACTTCTTTATGGCATCGCAGGTTGGGGCACATGAGCCAGAATGGAATGAAACTCTTATGCCGTTTGGGTTATGTACCGCATTTGAGTTTCTCTGATTTTGAATTTTGTGAGCATTGTCTCTATGGGAAGCAGACTAAATCAGCCCATAAAAGAAGGGGAAAGAAAGAGTTTGAAATGCTTGATTTGGTGCATTCAGACGTATGTGGTCCCATGCCTACGCGGTCATTAGGCGGGGCTGAATACTATGTGACATTCATTGATGATGCAACTAGGAAAGTGTGGGCTTATGCTATAGCTCGGAAGAGTGATGTGTTCCAGGTATTTCAGAAATGGCTGGCCTTGGTTGAGAATCAGCCAGGTAGAATGCTTAAATGCCTACGGACTGCTGACAATGGTGGAGAGTATCTCTCTCATGACTTTCAACATTTCTGTGATACACGTGGGATTAAGAGGGAGCTCACATCCCCTCGTACTCCAGAGCAAAATCCAGTTGTAGAAAAGATGAACCGTACCATTCAAGAAAGGTTGCAATGCATGCTTTCCAATGCAAGTCTTTCTGGTGGTTTTTGGGCTGAGGCAATGAAGACTGCAGTGCATGTGATCAATAGATCACCTAGTAAGAGTTTGGATGGTGGTATTCCTGAAGAGGCATGAAGTGGCAAGAAGCCCTCTTACTCTCATTTGCATATATTTGGGTGTGAGGCATATGCACATGTGCCAAAAGAGCTTCGAAAGAAGCTAGATCCTAAGTCTAGGAAATGCATCTTTCTGGGTTATGGTGAAAGTGGAGAGATGGGCTATCGTCTCTGGGATCCAGAAGCAAAGAAGATCATACGCAGCCATGATGTGGTCTTCAATGAGAAGAAGATGCATAAGGCACCCATGAGGGATGTGGAAATGAGGAGAATCACTTTCCAGGATGTGAATCCACCTGCATATATTGATAGACAGCAAGCTGTCCATGCACCAAATGTGCAAGAAATGGTACCACCAAGTACTCCTACAGGTATACAATCAAGGGTAGATGATGGATTGAGGATCAATGCAAGTGGGAGTATGCTATGCAATCAGAGATGAGTTCACTTATGAAGAATAAGACTTGGGACTTGGTTTCTTTGCCACATGGAAAGAAAGCATTGCCATGTAAATGGGTCTACAAAATGAAGGTCATAGGTGTTGATGTGCCTAGGTACAAGGCCCGTTTGGTTGCTAAAGGGTTCAAGCAAGAGAAGGGTGTGGACTTTGATGAGATATTCTCTCTGGTTATGAAGATGACCACACTTAGATGCATGCTTGGACTAGTGGCATCAGAGGATATGGAGCTTATGCAGATGGATGTCAAGACAACTTTCTTGCATGGGGATTTGCATGAGGAAATTTACATGGTGCAGCCGGAAGGCTTTGAAGAAAAGGGCAAAGAGCATTTAGTTTGCAAGCTGAAAAAGAGTCTCTATGGTCTTAAGCAAGCACCTAGAGAATGGTATCAGAAGTTTGATGCTTTCATTCGGTCCCAGGGTCTTAGAAGGAGTGAAATTGATCACTGCCTCTACACTAAAAGGGCTAAGGATAGTAGCCTGATAATCCTGGCACTATATGTGGATGATATGCTATTGGCTAGCAAGAATACTTATGAGCTAGACGCATTAAAGGCCAAGTTGCATGAGGCCTTTGATATGAAGGATTTGGGATTTTTAGGTCATATTCTTGGTATGCGCATCACGCGTGATCGGAGTAGGAAACTCCTTTGGCTTTCACAAAAAGAGTATGTTACAAAAGTATTGCAACATTTTAATATGGAGGGGGGGAAGGCAGTGAGTACTCCATTGCCTCCATATGTGAAACTGAGTCATACAGATAGTCCCAAATCAGATGAGGAAAAGGCCATGATGGCCAAGGTTCCTTATGCATCAGCAGTTGGGAGTCTTATGTATGCTATGATAGCTACTAGACCAGATATTGCATTTGCAGTGGGAGTTGTTAGCCGCTATATGGCTAATCTAGGAAAGAGGCATTGGGAGGCAGTTAAGTGCATCATGAGGTACATGAAGGGTACCAAGGAGATGTGCATCTGCTTTGGTAAAGGAGACATGCGTGTACTTGGGTACACAGATTCAGACTATGCAGGGCATGTGGATAGTAGGAGATCCACTTCTGGTTATGTGTTCACCTTTGCAGGTGGTGCAGTGTTATGGATGTCTCGTGCACAAAAGTGCATTGATTTGTCTACCACAGAGGCTGAGTATGTTGCAGCCACAGAGGGTTGCAAGGAGGCTATATGGCTTGATCGGCTAGTGGGAGATTTGGGGATTCATACAGGTGTACCGACATTGCATAGTGATTCCATGAGTGCTATTCAGCTAGCACGGAATCCGGTCTTTCATGCAAAGACCAAACACATTGAGGTCAGGTACTATTTCATCAGGGAGGTACTTGAGGACAAGCGCATAGAGCTTGTCAAGGTTCATACAGATGATAACCCTATAGATATGCTGACGAAGAGTCTACCTAGTCAGCGGTTTGAGTATTGTCGTGTATTGATGGGCATTGGATAGTATGCTCACTAGTTGTTCTCTCTTAAAGGCACATGGTCCTTTAAGTGGGAGGTTGTGGGGGTTAAAGGTCACTGTGCCTTAACCCTGGTTATGTACAATACTCAAACACATATATAAATGAATGAAAAAGAAGATCAGGGTGGTTCTACACCCACCAAAACTTGTGTGGCTCTCTGTCTCTCTCTCCTTCTTCCATTCTTGCTTCCGTTGAGAGCACTCTCAACAACAAGTGAACACCATTCACATACTAGAAAACTGAGTCTGGCCTTCAAGAGCTTCATTATTTGAGCATAGAATACTTCTTGGAGTTTGTTTGCCAATCTTTGACAAGGTTGTGAAACTAGTTTTGCATTAGTCTTCAAGGGAATATTATGCATGAGGGGATTCAAAAACAGAAGTGAAAACCAAAGGTGAGAGAAGGAGAGCCACACAATGTTTGCTGGGTGCAGAACACCCTAATCTTCTATGTCATCCATATACATATGTGTTTGAGTATCGTACCTAACTGTGGTTAATGCATAGTGGCCTTTAACCCCCACAACCTCCCACTTAAAGGCCAATGTTCCTTTAAGGGAGAACAGTCAGTGAGCATACTATTTAATGCCCATCAATACACGACAATACTCAAATTGTTTGACTAGGTAGACTCTTCGTCAGCATATCTACAAAGTTATCATTTGTACAAACCTTGACAAGCTCTATGCGCTTGTCCTCAAGTACCTCCCTAATGAAATGGTACCTAACCTCAATGTATTTGGTCTTTACATGAAAGACCGGATTTTGTGGGGGATGACCATTTTTCGAGCGAAATCTTTCGAGCGTCCGAGCGAAGGAAAAAAAAAAGCTATACACAAATCTTTACATGAATCTTTGGGAATGGCAAGTAGCCTAATGGGATGGCTTTTGAAGAAACCCACATGTAGAGTAGAGTTCTCTATGAAAATTCCCTTATGATCCTTCTTACAACTTTTCAACCTATCTTTGTGAAAGGGTTTCTCCAAAGAAACCTCATTGAAGCAAGCCATCAAGGTAGGTTTGCCAGTGAAACCCCTTTGAAGTAGGTCTTCCAAGGTAGTTTCGCTAGACAACACTTTTAAAAGTGATATAACTTTCACATCCAATGTCCAAATATAGTCATTCAGCCACTCAAATTGATCGAAAAAACCAATTTGAGCACATATATGCGGTTATATATTGGAAAATCTTGCATGCATAGTATTAAAAATTGCACGTATTTTATGAGAGTGATATATAAGCCCAAGTTAATACTTATTTATAGTAATTTAAACCTGTTAAAAAAATATATCCATAAATATCTTGTTATTTATGCTTTAAAAACACTAGAAAGCTCTTGTCATATTGATATAAATGTGTTTAATAAGTAATTATATATGTATAAAATTATTACATTGAGAGTGATTATGAGGGATGTTTCTTAAAGGAATTAATTTTCAACACTTTTCAAAGGTAATAATAGGGGTACAAAGGGATGTCTATAAATAAGAAAATTTATGTTATGAAAAACGAATGAGTGACTAGTCATATTTTATGAATAAGGGATCTAGTTCTAGTCAAAATAAAAGTGTAAAAACCATGTTTCCTAAATAAATACAATTTATTAAATCTCTTGAAAAACACGCTCAGATAAACCTAATCATAGATTTTTGCTCGTAAAATTGACACATCCGATTTCGTACTAGCTGAATAGCACTCATGGAATCACTATGCAATGTCGGTAAACCTAGATGAATCCCCAAATCTCCCACTAGCTGATCAAGCCATATAGCCTCCTTACAACCCTCTATGGCTGCAACATACTCGGCCTCTATGGTAGACAAAGCAACAAACTTCTATGCACAAGACATCCACGACACTGCACCACTTGCAAAGGTGAACACATAACCAAAATTGAATCTCCTATTCCCTGCATCATCTGAATCTATGTACCCAAGTACACTCATCTCTCCTATGCCAAAGCAGATGCACATCTCCCTTCATGTACCTCATGATGCACTTAAGTGCCTCCCAATGCCTCTTTCTTGGATTAGCCATATATTGGCTAACAACTCCCACTGCAAATGCAATGTCTAGTCTAGTAGCTATCATAGCATACATAAGACTCCCAACCGTTGATGCATAAGGAACCTTGGCCATCATGGCCCTCTCCTCATTTGATTTGCGACTATCTCTCTAACACAATTTCACATTTGGAGGCAATGGAGTACTTACTACCTTCCCCGCCTCCATATTGAAACGTTGCAACACTTTTGTAACACTCTTTTTGGGAAAGCAAGGAGTTTCCTACTCCAACCACGCGTGATGCACATACCAAGAATATGACCTGCAAGTCCCAAATCCTTCATTTCAAAGGCCTCATGCAACTTGGCCTTCAATGCATCTAGCTCATAAGTGTTCTGTCATCCACATAAAGTGCTAGGAGTATCATGCTATTATCCTTAGCCATTTTAATGTAGAGGCAATGATCAATGTCACTTCTTCCAAAAACCTGGGACCGAATGAAGCATCAGACTTCTAATACCATTCTCTAGCACTTGCTTAAGGCCATAGAGACTCTTTTTCAGCTTGCAAACCAAATTCTCTTTGCCCTTATCTTCAAATCCTTCTGGGTGTACGATGTAAATTTTGTCAGATCTTCATGCAAGAAAGCTGCCTTGACATCCATCTACATAAGCTCCTTATCCTATGCTGCCATAAGTCCAAGTACGCATCTAAGTGTGGTAATCTTCACAACCACAGAGAAGATCTCATCAAAGTCCACACCCTTCTCTTGCTTGAACCCTTTAGCAACCAAATAGTCTTTGATGAGAGAAGATCTCATCAAAGTCCACACCCTTCTCTTGCTTGAACCCTTTAGCAACCAAGCAGTCTTTGTACTAAGGCACATCATTATCTATGACCTTCATCTTGTAGACCTATTTACATGGCAATGCTTTCTTTCTATGTGGCAAAGAAACCAAGTCCTAAGTCTTATTTTTCATGAGTGAATTAGTCTCTCTTTGCATAGCATACTCCCACTTGCACTGAGCCTTGTGCATCATAGCCTCCCTATAACAAGAAGGCTCCCTGCACTCAGTAGGCATCACATAGTAATCCCCTGTAACAAATCTCTCAGGTGATCACACTTTCTTAGTTGCATAATCAATGAATGTCACATAATATTCAGCCCCACCTAATGACTGTGTAGGCGTGGGACCACATACGTCTGAATGCACTAAATCAACTTTTCAAACTCTTTCTTTCCCCTTCTTTTATGGGTTGATTTATTTTGCTTCCCATAGAGACAGTGCTCACAAAATTTAAAATTAGAAAAACTCAAATGCGATACATGACCCAAATGGCATAAGAGTTTCATTCCATTTTGGCTCATGTGCCCCAACCCGTAATGCCACAAAGAAGTACTTGGTTGCTCGATTATTGCAACAACATGATAAGACACCCCTGATACATGTAACGGATACAATGTCCCATACTTGGCACACCTTGCCAAAACCATAGAGCCCTTCTAAATTTTTCCAACTCTAAAAGCCAATGGTGGTCTAAAAACCAGCATCATCTACTCTTGGTCAGCTTAGGCACATGTCTCACATTTTTCAAAACAAATGTAGACCCATTTGCAAAAGAAAACTTATGTCACCCGCTCCCACTATGCCACATGCATAGTTATTTCCAAGATGCACATAATCTGTCTTTCCACTATCATATGTGGAGAACCATTTCCTATGGGGAGTAACATGGAATGAAGAAAAATAATAAAAAATCCAATCCTAGGAATACGCATCATCTGAAGTGGTAACCAACTCTACAAGTAGACTACCCATGAAGAGAATGTCATTGTCACTATCATTAGTGACAGCACTGATCTCTTCGATCTTTAGTTTTCCTTTTTCTTCCCTAGGAATTTCTTCCTTCTTACTCGCACCCAATTTGCATTCTTTTTCTTATCCTTTTGCTCTCTTTTTAGCTTGTAGTAATTCTTTTTAATGTGGCCCTTCTTGCCACAATGGTAACACTCAATGTTCCATGCCTTGGATTTTCTATGAGACTTCCCTCTTTCTTGGGACTTCCCCCTGAAATGTGATCTGCCCCTTTGCACATTTAAGGCTTCATCCTGCTTGTTGCCATCCATATACTTCCATCTAATCTCCTCGGCCAACAAGCTACCCACAATGTCATCAAACTTCAGTACTCGACCAGGTGCAGAGTTCCTGACAATTGTACGAAAGGTATCCCATGAGGATGGCAATGAAAATAAAAGGAATATTGCAAAATTCAGCTTTTGAGCCTGAAGCTAGCTGAAAATAACATTGAATTCATTCAAGTGAGAAGCCTATGGAAACCCCTTCCTTCAACCATAGCTCAAACATTCTTTTCATGAGGTAAACTTTATTAGAGGCAGTTTCCTTCTCATAAGTAGCACATAATTGCTTCCACAAATCTTTCGTAGTCTTCTCATATACTACTATGAAATAAACTGACTCAACAAGATGAAGTCTAACAGTAGACTTTGCTAATGCATCCAACTCATTCTAATCATTCAAAGACATAGTTGTGGGCTTAGCTGTGCAATCCCTTCCAAGGGTTTAATCTACTTCTTTTGAAAAAGCACATCCCTATTCTTTCCATAAAGAAAAGTTTGTGCGATCAAACTTTCAAATGCTAAAAGACTCCTTTTCAGACATGGAAGAGGATGCCATGATGCAAATAAAGCAAAATCTCAAATGTTAGTGCCTGTAAGAAAGAATCACACAAATACCAAGTGCACCCAAATGTGTATACCACAATAGAGTGCAATATCACCAAAACTCAAAGCTTAAAGCATAAAAAATTCATCTCACTCATGTGCATATACCATGCATCCATATGAGAAAATATGGTCAAAAAGAAAATGTCAACATGCAATGACAAAACAGTGGCAAAAATGCCAATAAGAACCAAATGCCTCAAGCATAAACACCATCCAATGGCATAAGCATCAATAATGTCTCATCCAAGAGAGAATAGTACTATCAGTGCATCGACTACAATGTGTCAAAGCTGTCCCTCAGCATAAAATAACATGTGTGTGCTAAATGTCAATCAATAAAGCATCCCATAAGACAATCTGGGCCTATCAATGCATCCAACAAGGATTGCTATGCATCCAAATTGCTTGTAATAATGCATCCATTGCAACCCAATGCAAACCATGAATGAGCGCACATGGCTAAGACTACAGCCAAAGTAATTTGCATAAGGTATATCCAAAAAAACACGGCCCCACGACAATGATTACTAGTGAAAATAAAACTTGGGATGCCTCAAAACATCGGCATCACTGATAATCGGACTTAGCAAAAAATCTGCAAATATCTCTCTTTTGCTAGAACTCCAAAATCCCAAGCGACAGATGTGAAACCCTGGCAATTTACCCAACAAATAACCTTAGGTAACTTAGACCTTAGCAAAAATGCCATGTGTCACTTGTGTGAGAAAATATGTAACAGGAAGAAAAACAACTACATAGAGATCTCTAACTCCTCGAATGCTCTATCGAATCACCCCAAATTTTGCAAGAAATAGTTCTGGCCCATTTCAGATCCACCGAAATCGACGGAACAAAAAATGGTAGCCTGAATGAATGGGTCCAAACCATAGGCGTCCGAATGTAGGAGGAGATCAGAGATTATGAAAAATGACAAAATGCCTGTTTCCTTCCTTCCCATGGGCTCTGCTCGAAAGCTAGATGGAAGCTTCGTAGTTGCCTTGTGGGTGAAAGCTTGAACTATGAGCACACAAGATGGACTGGCGTAGATTCACATAGTAAGGTTCTTATTTTCCTTCAAATCTTTCACAGAGCTCTTAAAATGAGCATTAGAGTGCAAAAAATAGTGAATGGCAACACCCATGAGGTGGGTCACAGTGTCTCTCTGAGAGAAATTGTCACCAAGTAGAAAAAGATGAATTTTTGCTCAAAAAACCACTCACAGATTCAAAATACCACTTCAAGAGTTCTAGAAACCACTCTTTCAAAGGTTTAACTCACCAAATGAACTAGAGCATACTAGGGAATGGCTACACCCACACCTCAAAATAGCTCACCCATAGGCTCAAAATCATCATAGGCAGAGAAAAAATGACTTTCTTGGTTCCAAAACTACTCTGGCTTTTCAAAACCACTCCAAAGATCCAAAAAAACACTTGCAATGTTCCTTCTAGGTCTCTGCACACCCAAGATGGAGATAAGACCACCCACAGGGCTTCTCCTTCCTCCCACAGAGCTGCAGTAGTAGGCTTCAGTGGGCTCCAAGCACACACATGGGCTCAGCTATACCACCTGCGCTCTGATACCAGTTGAGGGGATTCAACAATAGAAGTAGAAATGGAAGAGGGTGAGAGAACAAGATCCACACAAGGTTTGGTGGGTGCAGAACACCCTAATCTTCTATGTCATCCATATATATATGTTTGAGTATTAAACATAACCATGGTTAAAAGGCACAGTGGCCTTTCACCCCCATAATGCACCACTCTTGACAGAGGCACTCCTTTGAGATCTCTATAAGTCCATACAAAAACATCTATGTGGCTCTCTGGCCTATTCTTGTTGTCTAGAGTCTAGGTGTGCTCCTATTTGAATATTCTTCACCATATTAACACCATCATGTTCAAAATGTAGTAAGTCTTTGCTATCCTTTGCATCAAAGACGACTTAAACAATGCAAAATTCCTTTAAGGTTAAATAATATGATTGTATAAAACAATTTGTAAGGCTTTGCATCACCTCTCTAAAAGTATATAGCTCTACGACATTGTAATCAACAAACTCTCCCCCCAAAAAAAAAAAATTTAACATGAGAATTATTTTTTTCCAATTGACTATTATCATAGCAAATGAATATGAGTAAAATTAGAGATACTAAAATTCATTAGAGTCCAATAAAAATTCAAGAAAAGCTGGAATGTCAGCATGGATAATGAAGCTAGAAATAGACCAAGCCCTAATCAATATGCATTTCCATATACATATGAGAATTTGTAAGTTTTAAACAATCTCTCCTATAAGTAGTATATAAAGGTTCTTATAAATAGAAACTTTCTATCTATGTAGAATCTCTAAAATACTCAAGACAAATCATCTCTATCATCCTAGAAAACGGAACCAAAATTGAAGTATCCCAAAGCCATATGCCATAGAATGGGCATAAAGAGTCTCCATGTCCATAACAAAGAACCTTCCCATGAAGGGAGAATATATATATCACAATGGTGGACTGTCAAGAAGAGGATGTGTTAGCATATGAGTTCCAAAGATTCAAAGGTAGCATACTTGAGATTTTTGGTCATGTCGTGCTTATGCAAACATGTTCCCATCCAAGATCCTAGAAGAAATCCCAAGATTACCTCCACCAAAAAAAGGTTCTACATATAATTTAAATTTTCAAAATGGTCTCGCCAATAAGTAGTACAAAAAGCTTCTTATAAATAAGAACTTTCTATCTACATAGAATCTTTAAAAGACTCAAGACAAACCTTCTTTATCATCCTAGCAATACAAAAGCATGTAGAGAGTGCAACAAAAAATGCAATATCCCAAAGCAATATGGCACAGATAGGGCATAAAGAGTCCCCATCTACATAAAAGAGAACCTACCCATAAAGGGAAAATATATATATCCAATGATGGACTCTCGAGAAGATGATGTGCTAGCATATGACTTCTAAAGCTTTAGAGATAGCATACCTAAGATTTCTGGTCATGTCATGGTTATGCGATAGCATACCTAAGATTTCTGGTCATGTCATGGTTATGCAAACATGTTCCCATCCAAGCCAATCCCATGATTACCTCATCCAAAAGAAGGTTCTACATAAAATCAGTAACAATGACTAAGAAAGCAATACATTGAAAACATTATTCATATTGTAATACACATGAATCATGGAATAGAGTCAACTTACCAATGATTACTCTTTATTCTCCTCTTGGAATTCTCTTTTGACCATCATTTAAGAAAGCAAACAGTTGTGTAGAATGGTAGACTTGAAAGCAAGGATCAACAAAGTAGTCTCTAAACTATATCCATTTCCAAGGACCATGCTGTCAAAAGTGTCACAACCTACTTTGCATTTATTATATTGCATTGCAATCTCAAGACAAGAAACTAAAACCTTATTAAAGACCATTAACAAAATATCTTAGGAAGGGCCAAATCCAACCAAGTAGCCCACCTTGGTCTCCACCAGTTTTACTAGTAAAGAAAAAAGATGGCACTACTCATTTATGCATAGATTACCGAGCACTAAATAAAATCACCATAAAAAATAAGTATCCTATGCCTCGCATTGATGAGCTCTTTGATCAATTGCAAGGGGCAAAATACTTTACTAAAATTGATTTAAGATCAGGATATCACCAAGTATGAATTAGGGAAGAAAGTGTCCCTAAGACATCATTTCGTATTAGGTATGGGCATTATCAATTTAAAGTAATGCCATTTGGATTAGCAAATGCTCTAGCAACTTTCATGACACTTATGAATAGCGTCTTAAGGCCATATCTAGGGAAATTTGCTGTAGTATTTTTAGATGATATCCTTATTTTTAGTAAAACCAAGAAAAAGCATTTGAAACATTTGCGAAAAGTGTTCCAGGAGATTAGAGATAACTCACTCTTTGCTAAAGAAGCCAAACGTGAATTCTTTGCAAAAGAAGTGAAATATTTGGGACATATAATATCCCAAGAAGGGGTTCATATGGACCGTGACAAAGTAAGGGCCATATTGGAATCGCCACATCCTACAAATCTAGAAGAATTACAAATATTCTTAGGTCTATTAGGATTCTATAGGAGATTCATCCAGGATTATGCTAAGATTGCTATTCCGATGGCATACCAGCTTAAGGGGAAGGGAAGCACCTTCATATGGAATGAACTTCAAAAGAGAAGTTTTGAAAAATCAAAAGTAGCTATAGCAGTAGCTGCTGCTATCTTAAAAGTAGTGGATCCCAATGAACCATTCGTGGTTGAGACAGATGCCAGTGATTTTGTTGTTGGGGTGGTACTTTTACAAAAAGGTCAACCAATGGCTTTTGGAAGCAAAAAGTTAGATCGTGCCCAACAGAATTACAGGGCATATGAGAAGCAACTATGTGCTATAGTCTATGCTTTAAAAAGTGGAGGCACTACTTATATGGTGCAAAATTTGAGATCATCTTTGATCAGAAAAGCATTAATGTGGATTTGTAATCAGCCAGAACTTAAAGGTAGAAAAGCTAGATGGGTTGAGTTAATGCAAGAGTTTGATATACAATTGACATATAGGAAAGGAAAGCTCAATGTGGTAGCAGACTGTCTTAGCCGAATGCCAATTGTTAATGAATTGAGTTTTACTCGATTTCAGAATGATTTCCTAGAGTCCTTAAAGGGGAAATGTGAGTTTGATCCTCACTTCTCTGAAGTATGGAAAGCAATTAGAAATAGGGATTCAACTAATCGAGAGGCTTTCACTCAGGAGTCGCAAGGAAATGGCAACACACCACAGGTTGGCGATAAAGGACTCAAGTGGAAAAAATATATTATTGAAGATCGCTACCTACTCTACAAGGGTAAAGTATGTGTCCTTGATAATAATGACATTGGGCACCAAATTCTTTTTGAATGTCATGATAGTCCAAGTGCTAGACACCCAGGAATTCAGAAGACATATGTGCTTCTAAAAAGATAATTCTTTTGGCCTAGAATAGGTAAGGACATCCAAGACTATGTATTAAAGTGCCAAAAATGCCAGGCCAATAAGGCTGAACACCTTAAGGTAGGAGGTCTCCTACACCCATTGGAGATTCCATCTAGCAAATGGGAAAGCATCTCCATGGATTTTATTGTGGGATTACCTAGGATACAAAGGGGGCACAACTCAGTGTGGGTAGTTGTGGATCGGTTGAGCAAGATAACTCATTTTATTCCTGTCAATGAAGATGTTAAAGGTCCAAAGTTAGCTAGGCTATTTGTGGAGCATATCTATAGATTATGTGGGCTACTAGCCAATATTGTTAATGACTGGGATAGAAAATTTAACATCCATTTTTAGAGGGCTGTGTTTAAGAGGTTAGAAACTTCATTGAATATGAGCACCATGGATCATCCATGGAGTGATGGTCAAACTGAAAGAGTCAATCAAATCATTGAGGATATGCTTCAAGCATATGTAAGTAAATGGCAAACTAATTGGGAATAGTATTTGCCCATATTAGAATCTTCATATAACAGTGCCAAACATTCAGCTACAGGGTTTTAGTTCATTCATGATGATGTATGTCGAAAAAGAGAAGGTTCAAGCAGACAAAGACTTTCTTGAAGATATGAATCAAACACTTAAGTTAGCTAAAGATAGCATAAGAAGAGCTCAAGATAGAGCACAAAGTTATGCAAACCCCCACTGTAGAAAGTTAGAGTTTGAAGTAAATGAGAAAGTCTGCCTAGGTACTTGAATCTTCAGAATTTCTAAAGACAGGAAAATGTCCAAAGTTGTCTCCTAGATATTGTGGACCATTCATAATACTTAAGAGGATTGGAGCTTACAAATCAGCCTTACCTGAGAGATGTAGAGGACATCTAGTTTTTCATGTTAGTAGGCTAAAAAGAAAGTTAGGAGATGATGATAATCTCATTGAAAATGAAGTCCTAGTTGAACTCATTGAACCTGCATCTTTACCACATGAACCAGAAAGAATTTTAGATAGATAAGAAAAAAGAACACGACACACAATATGGCAAGAATGTATGGTTAAGAGTTCAACATGGGAAAGGGTAAGCAATTGAGGATCAAAGCTTACCCATCTTTGGGGTCATCGGTCTAAGTCTTCTAACATCGAGTTTTATCCATTACCTTCTTTTTCTTGGCTTTTGAATAAATGTGATGTGGCTTCTTCTCCTTGGGACCAGAATATCTTACTACATGTTGCTCAAAGAGTGGAAGGTCTTGCTCACTCCTCTTTGTCCATACTCTATCCTACCTTTGCACTTCTTGGGTTATCATTCTAAATTGGGAAGGAGGGTGTGGAGTGCTTCCTCTTCCTTAAAATTGGATTGGATGTCCCATGTGAGATTCTTGACCATGGTTTAGTATCACGAAGACATGTTTTGGTCACCCTTCAAACAAAACTTTGTCCATCTTTGGAAGTGTCGCCTTTGGTAGTCATTGATGACCCATGTGCTCTTATATATCCTCTTTGAATTGGAAGCAAAAGAGAAGATGATGCCTATAACTTCTTTAGTTATATGTCCTCTGACCCACTATGCCAATTGTTGAGGTAGACAAGGCCTTGTTAGATATCACTTCCTCACATGTGAGCCCCTAAATGAGGAGGAAAACAAGGCAAGTGATAGATCCCATTCAGTCTTCTCACAGAAGCCAAGTGAGAAAATCCTATTCAATCTACATAGCAAAGCTAAATGACAAAGTCATTTGAATTTCTCACCAAAGGTAATTTAGGAAGAGGTATTCAATCCTCTTAGTAAAGTCAAAGTACCTTAGCCTAGGTTTTGAAAACACAAGTCGCTAGTTGGTGTGGCAGGATGAGAGGTAACCTTGGTGACAAGCCCATTAATGAATCATAGCATTGATTTGAGGGTTGACTCACAATCTAGAAATCATAAAGAATTTGTGTGTGGTAATTATCAGAGATTTGGGGCATCATTCACATGAACTAACACTGCCGTCTTTTGCAACATGATGGTAATGAAGGGAGATCAACTTAATAAAGATTGCACGATTGGATGAAAATATGTACTAATAAATATTAGCTGCTCATACTTTTTGTTTCTAGTCAGAGATGATACCTATAGGCATGCAAGAAGTCACAAGTTCATCATCCAACAAAGATGAGGTTGAGCAACATAACATAGTGGTTGATGAGTCTAGAGCAAGAAGCTAGTGAGCCAAGGCTGGCTGGATAACTAGTGGGAGATGAGACTTAATGCCATTCAAGAAGTTGCAAGTCCATCATCCACGGCAAAGATGAGGCAAGTTAGCCATGTAGCATAGTTGCAAGTGTCAGGTCCATAGCTAAGGTGCTAAGCTAGGTTTAGTACACAAAGGTGGATTAGTGTGCTAGAAATCACACAGTTGGAGTAAGACATTAGGGAAGCATGTTAAAAGTCACATAGTGAGAGCCTTTGCAAGGTGATTCAAGCAACTCAAAGAGATGCAAGATCATCCAAGCTCTCCAAGGAGGCAAGGAACTTCAATCCTTGCAATCCTTGACAATAGTCCTTTGGCTACAATTTTAAAGGGATGGTGTTGGTGTTGCATGCTTCTTAGTGTATATGTTCTATCTACGGTGGATGTGGGATCGAAGAGAGGCTTTGAACTTGTGAGCTATCACAAGAAGAAAAGTTCTTTTACTGTGCTTAATTTGGAGGTGATTGGTTGGTTCTACATTTCAAACATTGGTATCAAAGCATATCATGTTTCTCAACAAGTCATAGGTGATGATGAGGTCTTTAGTGTCGATTGTTCAAAGCTACCATATTTGGATTGTGTCGTTGTTCCTAACACTAGTTGTTTTTCCTACCCATTACTTACTATCTCCAATTTGCTCAAATGAGGTGTTGGTTCCTCTGCTCCATTGAACACATTAAAATGTGCTCACATGATTTGTTGGTTCCTCTTCCCCATTGGAACAATCTCTGCTATAATAGGTGCCCCAAATGAGATTTATTCGCAAATTAGGAACTAATCAAAGGGAACATGAAAAATTAGCATAAGCTTAGTCGTAGGGAGTGGGAGCAAGAAAGATTAAGTAAATAAAATTAACATAATGTCATGGAAGGCTCTGGGGATTTCATTTCAAATGGCAGTTCTAGGAGGGAGAGTGGGGAGGCAAGGCAAGGGTGAGGATGAGGGTGAAGGAGTCAAAGGGAGAGGCTGAGCGAGGGAGGGAAAGGAGGGAGGAGGGAGGTAGGTGAGAGCGTAGGGAGAGGAGGTGAGAGCATACATGAGAGCGCAATTCAAAAGAAAAGGGAGATGAGCCCAATTCTACCTCCCTCCCCCAATTCAAAAGAAAAGGGAAATGAGAGTAGTTCAAGTAATACTATTGTAGAGTTAGTCAACTTGTATATGTGCTTTAAGTTGCACCCTCTCTGCACTCTCCTCCATCTACACTCTTTCCTCTTCTCCCTCCTATTTTATCATGATGTCAAAGCTTAGGTTTCCTTCTACTGAGGATTTTTCTTGCTCAATGTTATAGATCTTCACATTAGCTTGTTCTTCCCTTTGTTATCCTATAGATCTTCACACTATCCTATAGAGCTTGTTTTCCTCTTTGTTAGCACATTGTCTCCTTAAAGGTGGTGCTAGAGTGGAGGATTTAAACTCCTTTTTGTTGAGCTAGTTGATGCTAAGGCATATTGTACGCACACAGTGCTAGATGGAAAAAATGGTGCCTATGTGAATAAGGTCTAAAAAAGAGTGGTAGAGTGGTATGATGAGAAAGATCTAGAAGATAAGGATGAGTTGTGAAGAGACAGGTGGCATGATGATCTATAAAGTGGCTAAGGCTATCTATAAATGAAGCCTCTCATCGTATGATTAACAAGGACATTTGGAATAGATTGAGTGTTGCCTATCTTGTGTCTTGTCTTATGGAGTTTCTTGTGAACATCAAGCTCTTCATGTATCTAACATGATCTCATATTCTTATCATCATGGTATTAGAGCACGTTCAACTAAAACGAGGTTTGTTTTAGAAGTGTTTGTTAAATTTGGCACACTCATCATCTTTAGAGAGATTCTTCCATTGAGAGATTTTGAGATCTCTTCTTAGAGAGAGTTTCATTCTAGAGAGAGTTTGTTTCAGTGTGAGAGAATCTATTTCAAAACCCAATAAAATGAAGGCTCGCAACAACGACAGAAGATAGATTCCAATGCCTATGCTAGCATGACCATGCAACCACAATGGCAAGCTTAAAGCTTAGCAATAGCAAAGAGGCAAGTGACAAAGGCCAGCCTCTAAGCATATAAGATGGACTATCGTGACAACAGCCAACCACAACCATGCAACATCAGTAGGTGGCATAGACTTCACCTATAATACAATGGACCAATCCTCAACACCGGCCAAGGCAAGCATAGAACGTTCAATGCAAATCGCAATGATACTACATGAGCAGCGAAGACTACAAGTAGCTATGACACACAAAAGTAGTGACAAGCCAACAATCAATGCCCGATGCACAAAGGAAGCAATTACAAATGGTAAATAGAAGCCCAACAAAGCATAGAGAACTATGTGCAACAAATGACTCATGACAACAAAGTCACAACATCAATACAAGCAACACATAAACACAGTGAATGCACCATCGACAAGAATTTGGGGATGATAGAATTTCCAAGACAATATGTAGAAAGATTTTGGGGTTTATCATCGCTACATTAGGAGTGCCACGTGGTAAGATAACGCCATGTGGACTCACCTTGGGCTAGAATTTTTACACATGGTAGACACATGGAACCATCTTATTTGCCACATCACCAAATGAGTCACTAGCATGCATAGTTAGCATATGCCACTAAGCATGTAGTGCCACATAGGCATAGTTTAGTATGCAACCTGTGAATGAACACTACCACATCACCCACAGTTCCACCTCATCATCCTTAGACAAAGTTTGACTCAAAACTCAAATGAGCATATTTTCTTATCCATAAAGAATTTCAAAGTGATGTAAAAAGAAAAAATGATCAGTAGATTAGGCTCTACATGCTAAGCATAGCATATCAAGATCTATGGGATAATCACATCATATCAGTATTCCAAATCCTCTATAGGTCAAAATCATTTATCCAAAACACTACTTAAATCCCAAATGTTGTATGCTCACCTATGACACCATATAATGTAGCCAAAGGAGACCAAATCCTACATTCTAGCTACACCATAGCTTATGAGGTGGTAGGGGCCTAAGGGGGACAATCATCATTGAAAATTCAAACTACATTCTCCATGACATATAGACATGGTAATGACCAGCCTAGGATCAAGGCGGAGCATTGAGACATTTGATGCTTAGGCATATTGTATGTACACAATGCTAGATGGAGAAAATGGTGCCTACAAGAGCACATGAACATGATCTAGAGAAGAGTGGTAGAGTGGTGTGATGGGAAACATCTAGAAGATAAGGATGAGTTATGAAGAGATAAGGATGAGGAGAGATAAGGTAGAGCACATGAACATGTTCTAAAGAAGAGTGGTATGATGAGAAAGATCTACAAGATAAGGATGTGCAGAGATAAGTTAGACAAGTGGCATGATGATGTGTAAAGAAGATTCTAAGGCTATCTATAAATGAAGACTCTCAATTTATGATTGCAAGGACAATTGGAATAGATCGAGTGTTGCCTATTTTGTGTCTTCTCTTATATAGTTTCTTGTGTGCCTTGATACTCATCTTGGTCTTCATGTATCTAGACTAGGCTTAGTAGAATCTTACTTTCTTATCAATTTTGTGAATTTCCACTTGTAATTTTTAAGAAAATTAATTAATTTGTGTTTCAAATCACCATTTATGGAGATAAACCTATAAGAATTTCCTTTTAATAGCCCCATTCACTTTATTTAAAAATTTGCTTTCTTTTTTCATCCAAAATCCCTTGCTTTACCACTATATTCACAGGTGCTGCCCATGTCCACTTGTACACTCTTTTTTAATGTAACAAACTCCTAAAATAGAGCTATGGTGAGAGAGATATTCCTTTTTAAGTTTCAATCTCCATCCATAGTAACTTGTGAGGTTCTACCTGAGAGATTTGTAGGAGAGTTTTGTTTTTTTTTTTGGGGGGGAGAGAGAGAGAGAGAGAGAGAGAGAGAGAGAGAGAGTTCATAATATTCATCATCTATGCAAGGATTTCAATGAGCTTTTGTGGGCTCTAATTGTCGGTTCAATCCCCACAATACATTCTATTATCTACCTCTCAATACCCCTACTCCACCATGTCAAGCTTCCTCCCAATAATAAATTTGTGCCATATAACCCCCAATTCTGCCAAGCCTCTTGCCTCAACCCTACTTCTAGATTTCACAAAAAATACATTGCATTGCTTGTTATTTGATTGCCTAGCTGCATCTTTGTAGCCATCGAAGTGCCATGGACAATCTATATACAATGTACTATCATAGCTCTAGCCATCCCACAAGCTTTGTTGCAATGTGTTGACTTCGAGATCTTTTGTCTCATTAACTTTTGAGAGCTTGTATCTAGCATTGCCACACACACCTCAAAACCTATGGCCTCTATGACATTCGCAGTAATCATCTGTGCAACTCAGGCTTATGACTACCTTCTGTAGTTTGTGCACACTACACTCAACTATGCCATGTATCTGTAGTTTGTGCACACTAGACTCAACTATGCCATGCATCATTCACTGAATCAAATGCCCAATTGATGTGAATGCCTATTCTATTGAATCATGTGCATGACACTAGTTAAACTTACTACCACATATGAAGGTCATTTTTGCCTCTTAAAAAATTCTTCAACGAGCTCACAAAGTCTACCCTACCCTAGCCCCTCAACCTTGTAGTTTCCCCTACCCTAGCCCCTCAACCTTGCAGTTTCCCCTACTCTGCTCGCAATGCAATCACTCCATGTAATTAGCAACATGACAAACATCATGTCACATCAATAACTTGTTCCATAACCCACTGTTTCCTCTTAAAAAAGGCTTCATCAAAGTCTACTCTACCCTTTACACTATAGCCTCCTCTACTCTTCTCTAGCCACACCTCAACAATGCCATCAGTCCAGGTAATTAGTAGCATGCCACGCAAAGGTTGAAAGTTCATCATGACACATCACTAACTCATGCCATACTCTCACCGCCATGTAGCTACATCACCATGCCACATCATTGCCACATAGTCTAGCTTTTGCATCTCTTAGTAGCATGCCACGCAAAGGTTGAAAGTTCATCATGACACATCACTAACTCATGCCATACTCTCACCGCCATGTAGCTACATCACCATGCCACATCATTGCCACATAGTCTAGCTTTTGCATCTGCATGGACTTTTATGAGCAACTCAGCCTCACTCTAAACTTGCCTGCAATTCATATACTTTTATGAGCAACTTAACCCCTCAATCTTGCAGTTTCCTCTACTTTGCCTACAATGCAATCACTCCATGTAATTAGCAGCATGCCACACATCATGTCACATCAATAACTTTTTCCATAATCCATTGTTTCCTCTTAAAAAGGATTCATCAAAATGTACTCTTCCCTTTATACTATAGCCTCCTCTACTCTTCTCCAACTGCACCTCAACAATGCCATCAATCCACGTAATTAGTAGCATGCCACACAAAGGTTGAAAGTTCATCATGACACATCACTAACTCATGCCATACTCTCACCGCCATGTAGCTACATCACCATGCCACACATCATTGCCACATAGTCTAGCTCTTACATCCACATGGACTTTTATGACCAACTTAGCCTCGCTCTATAGAGATAAGATCTACCATTGTTGATACATTCATTTTTCCAACACCATTTGGTCCCAATGTGGGTAACATGGTTGGCAATATTGCTAGCAAATTTGATGTTCATATTGGTGCTAAGATGAGAGTTAGTCTAGAGGCCATAGTTGGGGTAAGATTGATGGGAATAGTGTGGAAGTCATAGGTGGTTGTACTCTTTCATAGATATTACTAGAGGCTACAGGCCACCAGTGTGTTTGGAATAGAACAAATTATGCTATTTCAAAGAGGAATAAAAAGAGCATTGATACAAGACCTAACCCTAAAGGGTGCAATTGTATGTTTCATCTTCTTCTTCATTATCTCATGGTATATAATTAGTATGTGTGTGTGCTTGTTTCCTTTCACTCTCTCTAGACTTCTATAATATGGTATTAGAGCCCTTGAATCCTTACATTTTCACCTACCTACTAGTCTTGTAGCTTGTGAGGAGACTATAACTTTGCTTTTTACAACATATTCATATGTTCTTTTAAGCTCAAGTTATTCATAGTTGAGGCCTTTAACTTCTTGTGTTTAAGTTCCATCATTTTTTGTTCAAATCAAGTTGGTTTTACAGGCTCTCAATGTCAAGGAGCTCACAGTAATCACTCTATAAAGAGCGTGTAACATGCGTGAGTAAGCACACATTTAAATAGCCCTATATTTAAATATTCACGTTTTTGTATAATTGTTTTCCCCTCTTCTATGTGTATATATGTTGCAATTTTGAGTTTAAAATTCCCTCAATACATATACATACCATTATTGTAATAGATAAGTGTTTTTTAAACACTCTATTGTCATTGTCTATAAATGGAAAATAAGGCCCCTAAATTAAAAAATCCCGTTCCATTAATGAGCTAGTACTATGTTACATGTTGTAAATAGTGATCACATTCGTTCAAGAGAGAGGAGGATTAACGCTTCTTTTTTTGTTTCTATGAGAGATACCTCATGTGCAGAGCTTCCTCCTTCTTTTATTGGAAATTGAAGTACCTTGAGCATTGAGAAAGAAAGTCATAGCATTTTGTTAAAGCCTTCTTCAAAATTCGCTGAGCTCTAGAGCACAAAGCTCCTTGATTTCATCGATTGTTCCTCTCTAATTGTTTTTAATTATGTATTGCACCGACCACCTCCATTGCCTTATCTTTAATGTTGTAGCCCTTACTCCATGACATGCAGTAGACAATGCTGTACCTCTTGTCCTTATTCTAGCTATATCTACATCCTCTACATGATAGCCTCACCTCTGCACATTGCATTAACACATGTGCCTCAATTTATAAATCTCCATACCTCTCTAGTATCCAGTATCAGAAATTAGAGCTAGCACCGTTGTCCCCTCAACCCTATATTGTGTCACATGCATTTTCAACACCATCAACCTTGCTATCGAGCTTGATGAGCCTTGTTTGTGATCATAGCATATTTTTATTACCCATGAACCTTGATGCTACTCCTCAACTATAACAACCACAATTATTACCCTTGCAATGCTTATAAGCCATTGGACATAATGATTTCATGTTTGATGCTCCTAATCGACTAACCCATGACCTAGCAACTTTATAGGAACTACCCCTTCAATTGTTGTCATCCCACTACAATTTTCATTACTTTGTATAGCTCTCTAGCTACCTAGTTATGTCCACAATCCTCTAGGACCATTTATGTTGCTATCTATGAAGTAGACCATCAGTATCATTATTGATCCTAACACCATGTGCCCCTAGCCTTATGCCACCAAGGTGATGATGATGGCAAGGAGCCCCAAGGCTTCAAGCCTCAAGGCCCTTTAGGGACCTTAGACCCTTAGGCCAAGGGAGAAAAGCTCCCATGGATGTTTTATGGCACCCAACACACTTAGTGCCAAACAAGGTAGTTGATGCTTATTGCCTCTGAATGCACTAGTTATTGCCCCAAATTATCTCCACCTCACTCCCTTCGTCGCTCGTTATCGCCTTGCACTCCTTGCCACCTTCTCCCTTGGCCAATCCAACGTTGCTCCATCGGCGACCTCTTCTACAAGACCTACACCAACGAGTTTCTAGAGGCGAGGAGGGTTCCTAAGTCAACGAGTGTAGACAAGCAACGCTCTCTATAGTAGCGGCGGGCAACTCACTACACCCAACAAGTACCTTCATCAATGAGCAAGATAGTGAATCTTGCTACAAGTGATGGCCCTATGGCATGCCAATGGCTCTACAACACACCAAGAGTGGATGACTAATCAAACGAGCAACAACGAGCACACACGAGCAACTTTCGTCGACGCTCTCAACAACACCGCAGTCGATGCTCACTCAAGTTTATCAACAACAGCATCTCCAACATAGCTAGCTCTAGGCTACAAGGACCATTTGAGATAGAAGAGACAACTTAGTGCCCTTCATTAGCTAGCAGTGCCCTCTCCATCTCCATTAGCCCCAGTGGCACTATCTCCATTGGCTTCATAGTAGCTCCCACAATCCACGACACATAAGCGATGCCTCCAAGCCTTCTGAGCAGTGACTCGATTGCCCCAAGACTTATGACTAGCGACTCTCCACACAACAACGCCATCGACAAAAATTCGAGGAGAGACTCCAACGTAGAAACGACGACCTTATCCTTTTTGCACTCTCCTTTAAGGTTATCATTGTTTGACATATGGCAAACTTGACCATGGTTAAGTGTGTACTTTGGTTAAGACACACTCAAACTAAGTCAACATGACCTTGGGTTAAGTATATGGTTAGATTAAAGTTTACCATGGTTAAGTTTCTTCAGGTTTGGGTTAACTCAGTTCAGTTAGAAGATTGCCACGTGGTATAGTGCCACCTAAGCACAGTCCCTTTGTAAGCACGGGCCTGTAAGCAACATGTGAATCCATATGCCACATCATCAAAAGGCCTCTTCTTCATAAAAACTTCGACAAGCCGTAACTTTCAATCCAAAAAGAATTTGCACATGCTTCGAAATGGAAAAGTGATCGTCTTTTTGAGCTCTATGCACTGTCAAGTCAAAATCATTGTCTGCAATTAGACACTACCAGATTTGAAAACTTCTTCAGTTGGTAAGACCTTTGCAATGGCAATATGCACCCCAATTGTTGAGAAGTTCACCGAGGAAGGATTTCACACCTGGTCAACACAAATGAGGTATCTCTTGATGCATCAAAAGCTTTGGAAGACTGTAAAAGAAGACATACCCACTACACAAAATGAGGCCTGGAAGAAAAAACATGAAGCAACACTATCATTCATTGGTTTGCACTTGGGTCCAAACATAATTCATCATATAGACTCCAAGGATCATGCCAAAGATGCATGGGATGAGTTGAACACAATATTTGGTGCAAAAGCCAAAAACTAAAAAATTCATCTTAAGATTGAATTCTATGGTTTGCACATGAGCTTCAATGAATCCATGGCACAATTCATCAACAAAATCAAAAGCATTATGACCCAACTAGAAGGCATAAATGCAAAAGTAGGGAAAAAAGATGCACTTGCAATTCTCCCTAAAAGCATGCCTACAGAGGACAACGCACCGACAACCACTTTGAAGAATCTCCCAGATCCAAAGTTTGAGGAATGTGTATTTTCTCTTCTTGAAAAAGAAAGAGAGTTGATGGCATCGACATCGACATCTACATCAACAGCAGCAGCAACAATGAAGAACAAGCATTGTTCAATAAAACATCAACGAAGTGTTATTATTGCGGAAGGATGGGTCACGACTCACTATCAAAGTGATTGCAGAGACTGAAGAACAAACCAAAGTGTCACAATTGCAAGAAGCTGGGATGCAATAATATATATATATATATATATATATATATATACATAAATACACACACACTATATATGATCCTTTTTTGAATACTTTTTAGTTAATTTATATTTTGAAGAGAGAGGCAGGGATGGTAATTCTTGAGAGGTATTAGCCAATTTTCAGAACGTAACAATGGATGACAATGGAGCACATTGTGAAATTGCCTGTCACCTGATATATGAAGCACAATTGAGGAGAAGATACTATCGAGTATTCTGTTAAGTTCAAGTTCAAACGATCTGTGGAAGAAAGTAGCTAGAAGAGGACCATACAATTTGCTCTCATAGTCCCAGACATCTTCACAAAAGAGAGGGCGCAATGAATTTTGGGAGAGAGACTTCATTGTGGCCTCCCACTCCGTTCTCTCTTCTATGTCTTGTAGACATTTCCAGGCTTGTAACTGCAATGAAAATCATGCAATCCTTCTCATCAATTGTAGGCGCTCATGCGTCGCAATCACGGATGCTGCCCATGAGCTGAATTTCTCATCAATTGCGAGCGTTGATGACGATGGTGACGGTCTGATCCTTGAGGATGGTATGGATTGGGTGATGGAAGCTTTGCCAGACAATGGTGTTAGCGTGGTTGGAGAGAAAGAGGTTACTGAGACGAGCTACTATTGGTATAAAAGAAAGGAAACCCATCATCCACTAGGCTCTTTCTTCAATCTTTCCTTCGAGTATAGAGCAGATGCACACTCATTGGTTGGTGAATGCCTCAAGGAACAAGGTGGGCTTGGAAGTTCCTCTGTAGCAGCCATACAAAACTATATGAGAATACAATACTCATGACACACTAAATGTGATTTCAAACATGAATGCATGATGGTTCAGCAGCCCAGAGATTAATGCAAGCATACTTACAATTTTTGTTTCAGAAAAGCAGATGCAAAGAGAATCCAAACTCGACAAAGATTAACGCAAAACTACTTACAATTGTGTTTTAAAAAGTAGATCCAAATAGAATTTAAATTCGACAGAGATCACAACAATACAAATATGTTATAGCATGTTGATACAAATCATTGAAAAATAGAGCATGCACTTGGGAAAATAGTTCAGATTTTTTCACAAATGCAGTAGAACGAATTACCATCGCACACTTGGGCAATCTATCTTGGGTGCAATTCGTCCTAGTACAAGACTCTTGAAAGAACCTACCCAAGAATCTCTCCGGATCAAAAAATCTACATCGAGATTGAAGAGCTTCTTGACAGTTGTTGACAACAATGAGTGCTTGAATTTTGAAGAGGGAGTAGGGTCAAAGGTTCCATGCAAAACCGTTCCCTTCTCGATCTAGGGAAAGACTAGAAGGGTTGGTACATGCACACCTAGCCAATCAAATTTGAAGAAGCTACTAAATCATCAAGATAAGGGACGTTTGTAAGAGGCATGGCGACATGGTCAAAAAATCGACCATGGTCATCATAAGTGATCATTACCAACATCTCATTCCACTGAGGACTAGCCCTTAAAGTCTCATACACCTCCTTCATGAGCTTTTGGCCTTCTGTTACATCATGAGAAGGATGTCATCATTTGCTTCTTTCATGTCATAATTAAGCGAGGAGCCTCCTGTGGCATCCTCCTACTGATGGAGCTTAGTCACATGTTTGAGTTGCCGAAATTCTTGTAGAACAGGACCGATGGCAAAATCTGGTAGTACACACCAAAAGAGAAACCAGATTCACCAATGGAGTCATATATCCTCTCAGGCTCACATTGGCAAGTTTTTGAAACAAATCACCAAAAGATGATGAGAATTTAAATTTCATCTGGCATGTTGCTCATAGTGATTTTACTGGCAATCGACTATAATTATGACTATTGACATTCACATAATATGCCAGTATCTTATCCATTTGCGAGACTTATCCTTGAGCCACTTGTCATAATCGTGGGCATTGATTTCAAGAAAATCTAACAGTGTGAAAAGCAAGGTGCAAAAGCATAGTTATGCTTTTCTCAAAAGGATGGGAGAAAAGCATAGAAGTGCTTTTTTATAAATCTATATAATTCATAACAAGCACATGATTGTCAGCATTGTCTCTATCTTCAAGCAACATTGTGGTGAGGTTTGGTTGCTTGCAGTGTCTTCAACCAAGATTTCAAGGTAAGATTCTCTCCCAGTCGATGTGCGTTCAGTATTTTTTTTAATAGATTTGAGGCTGCGAGACAATTGAATGATTAGAGCTCTATGGGAATGATGCTAATTGATCTATCTATCTGTCTATCACTCTCGTGTCATGTTAGCTATAGTGGAGACTATGTGGTGAGGTTGTTGGAAGATGTCCAACCTCTAGGACTTGGTGTTAAGTAGCTACAAGAAGCCAAAATGGATTTGTGTTTAAGAAGGTGCTAACACATAAGCGTAGCAAGGGCCTTGAAGAGATGAAGCCTAGCGTAGCATCGCCTTGGCATGTGAAGCTTTGGAGAGCCTCACGATGACCTTATGCTCTACTCTCACAAGCCTAGAAGCTTGACTTACTATAGTGTTCAAACTCCTATTTTCCCGAGGTTGGAGAAGCACGTAGTGCTGGCTAAGTGGAGAGTGAGAATGTTACGTGCTCTACTTCGGACTTCGTCTAATGATAGTTGTCTTTTTGTGCTGTCTAGAGTGTACTGAACGATCTGAGAATGTTGGAATCATCCCGCCCGCTCAAGGACACACGTAGATCCTCTCAAGAGGCTCTTAGGCTTAGATTGGCAAGTTTTTGGGATATTGTCTCTCGGCGTTCGACTACGATTACAACTATTGACATTCATGTAATATGCCAGTTTCTTATCCATTCGCGAGACTTATCCTCGGTGCTAATATTCTCAACGTTTATATCCTCGGCGCTAATATTATTGGCATTATCTTGATACCCAGGGAAGGGCCCATTCCCTTGGATTATATCTCTTTGAGGAAGGAAGTGTGCCGCCTCCTACCCACACATACACTATGTGTGGTTATAATAATTATATATTATATATTATACTATTAATATTTTCAATAACTTGTCCATTCAAAATTTCTTGTTTTCGATCTGAATTCTTGCAACATTCCTATTGTTTAATGCATGTTATCGATGCGAGGGAGCAAGGAAATCCAAGATGGATGCAAGAGTGAAGGATGAGGATACCTTTATTCATATGGTTGCAGTCCATGTGACAATATTGTATAAACTTACAATCAGGATAAGTTATTGTATTATATATTTGTTGAACTTTAACTTCTAAAATATGGGCATCACAAAATCAATAATAAATCACCACCCCTAACATTTGCAGGGAGGATCGGGTCCTAATAGATCCTGTGTCGCGTCTCATGTCCACTATTTTACTCATTCTCTTTTTCCCTTAAAATTTGATAAAATAATAGTATTCAGCTTCAATTTTGAGTTAGTAGTTACGTGCTCCACGATGGAAAGGCTACCTGTCACAAATCTAGTTATTTATATTGTAATCTTGAGTGTTTTCTATGTGTGCATGTGTGTGTGTGTTTAGAAGTTTGGTTTAATGAAAGACAACTAAAAATTCTTGAAATATTTGTGTGTGCGTGTTGGTATGTATGTCTATGTTTTTCGCAAATTTTCTCAAAACTACTCAAAGTTTCTTAAGTTTCATTAAAGGCAATCTATGATCACAACTTTGAGACCGAGCGGAGCCGGTCTCTAGCGCATTGTAGATGGGTCAAGTTACTCAAACAACCCATTTGATCATATTTAAATCTTCTCTTAGGATCTAGTTACCCATAGATAGAGTGCCAAGGCCACTATAACTTAGTAAATTGAATCATAAATTGGGCAAAAAGTTGTTGATTAGATGGCCTCGATGTTTGCTACTAGTAATTAGAAGTTCCACAGAAGAAGGATGAAATGCTCCACATCGATTGTTTCTAGTTGTTGATCAGATGGCCTCGATGTTTGCAGTAATTAGAAGTTCCACACAAGGATGGAATACTCAACATCGATTGTTTCTCGGCCAATTTGCACTAGAGAAGATGGTGGATGCTAATTCTTTGTTTGTTCAACTTTTCTCATCACGTCGATCAGAAACCCACCTTGGACGACTCTTGGCTGACTCTTTTCACATACAGAGCAACATCTAGCATTTCAGTCGTATTCTCTGAGAGCGAAAAACTGAATTTTTCTACAACTAAGATGCACAACAGGAACATGATACCGACAAGGACGGGAAAAGCCTTCGGGCTTTTGACTTCACACATGGTTAAGGCAACCCACCCTGGGGTGGATCTTACCAAATTTTTTTAGGTTGCCCTAAACGATGGTCAACTTAACGACACCCTACCTGGCTCAACTCAAACGGTAGTTCTCTCGATGACCTCGATCAACTTAACGCATGCTCTCAACACCCTAGCCAGTGCTCACATTATGAATCAACAAGTGTATGGTATACATGCTTAGAACATTTACTTTGACAGCAAGCTTAGGCTCCGTGAACATGAGAGTGGCGGCGAGCAAAGCCGTGAGGCTTGCTTGTCCAAGCACAGCGTTATGGAGGCTGATAGAAGGAGGGTGCAGCTCCATTGAAGTAAGCTGCATTCGATACAAAGCAAAAAGAGAAGGCGGCCGTGAAAGGAGGCCATGTGGCAAAACGCATGCGCATGTTATCCCACATACAGTTGTGACAATTGACAATTCGATGGATGGAGAGAAGCTTAGCATCTCCCTCGATAAGGACGGGAAAAGCCTTCAACATGGCTAAGGCTCGGGTGGATCTCACCAAATTTTTTAAGGTTGCCCTAATTCTTTGCTCTATTGTTTGTTCTACTTTTCTCGTCACGTCGATCAGAAACCCACCTTGGACGACTCTTGGCCGACGCTTTTCACATACAGAGCAACATCTAGCATTTCAGCGTATTCTCTGAGAGCGAAAAACTGAATTTTTCTGCAACTGAGATGCACACCAGGATGTCCTTCTACATCTTTCACCGCTTAAAACGAGAACTGGGAAACACACGATTTTTTGGGGAGTCATGCTTTGTGGAATCATCATTGGGTGGAAGAACGGCTCGTCCTTTTTGAAACAAGGTGAAGTACATTCGTTCAACGGGCAACGAGCAGCATGCCTGCGAGATTATGGTGTGAAATGTGTAGGCCCGAACGGAACTGCTCCTTTATGCACTAGGACCCCATCTCTGAAGAGGCAGCAGTTATGTGATAAAATTTGTTGCGGCAGTCATACAGCTCCGTGTTGTACAGGCTTTGCTCATCTACCGTTCATAAAATTCACCTTTTAGAGTTAATTGTTTGCTTTTGGATCCTCCTTCCAGCGGACTGCGCGAGAGATGGTTTAGAGAGGCAGTTGTGGACAAAATGGATCAGGTAGGAATGGAGACTTCTAGGAAAACTATCCTTCGCCCTCTGCAGGAAGCTATCACGAGAAAAGACTTGAAAGTAGGAAGGAGACTCCATCGCCTTGCTGTAAAATATAAACTTGATGCAGATGCCTTTGTGGGAACCTTCTTCATCCGGTTGTATTCTTTATGTGGGTGCTTAGCAGAAGCAGTTGAAGCATTTAACAATGTGCCTAACCCAAGTGTCTATACATGGAGTGTAATGATTTCAGCACATGCCAAGCTTGGAAAAGGTAAGGATGGTGTGGAATTGTACCATCAAATGCTACAGTCCCCGTTGAAACCAGACGAACATGTTCTTGTAGCAGGCCTTCAAGCATGTGCCAGCATCCCATCCCTTGATGAGGGAAAGGGGATTCATAAATACGTAATGGACAATGGTTTTGGAACAAATTTACATATTGGTAGTGCGCTCATCGACATGTATGCCAAATGTGAGAATCCTGAGGAGGCATATCTAGTATTTAACAGTTTGCCAAAAACGCGAGATCTAGTTACATTTAATGCAATGATTGCAGCATATGCTCGTAGCAAGTATTTCCAGCAGGCCCAGCAACTATTCCAGCAACTTGAGAATGAGGGAATGAAGCCAAATGCTGTAACATTTGTCTGTATTCTGAAAGCATGTGCTAGTGCAGGAGCCCTGGATGAGGGCAAGCTGATCCATGCTCAGATTATTAAAAGTAATTGTGACTCTAATGTACTTGTTGCAAATACACTAGTTGATATGTATGCCAAATGTGAGAGTCTTGAGGATGCAAGCAAGGTGTTTGAGAATGTGCAGAATCGGGATGGTGTGACTTGGAATGCAATAATCACAGGATATACACAGTATGGGCATGGTCTTAAGGCTCTCCAACTTTTTCCACGGATGCAACAAGAGGCCATGGGGGTCAGTGAGGCATTTGCATCTCTTTTAAAAGCCTGTTCTAGTGTTTCTGCCCTACATGAGGCCAGGTTTATACATGCCCGTGTAATGGGAGTTGCAGAGTTGGATGTGATTGTGGGGAACTGCCTTATCGATTTGTATTGCAAATGTGGCGACCTTCAGGAGGCACAGAGAGTGTTTGACAAATGGCCTACTAAAACTGTGGTTACGTGGAATTCAATGATTGCAGGTTGTGCTCTGCATGGACGTTGCCATGAAGCTTTCCTTCTTTTCAAGAGGATGTGTCTGGAAGGTATGGAGCCAACTGAGGCAACATTTATGTGCATGTTGAAAGCATGTTCCAGCACCACAGACTTAGAACTAGGCAAGCAAATGCATGATCAGATTATTGAAGGTGGTTGGGAGTTGGATTTATTTTTAGGTAACACCTTGATTGATTTGTATGTCAAATGTGGGAGTTTTGAGGATGCACGCAGAGTGTTTAGCAAAGTGCCTCAAAGGACTGTGGTTACCTGGAATGCAATGATTGCAGGATATAGTCAGAATGGGCGTGGTCAGGAGGCTTTTGAATCTCTTCAACAAATGCGACATGATGGCATAGAGCCAGATGATATAACCTTTATCACTAGCCTAAAAGCATGTTCTAGTATAGCAGCCCTAGATCAGGGCAAGCTGATTCATGCTCTCATACTCGAAAGTGATTTTATGTCAAATGTCAGTATCGAAAGCACCCTGATTGACATGTATGCCAAATGTGGAAGCCTCAAGGATGCATGTGGTGTGTTTGTCAAACAGCCAAAACAAAGCATTCCAGCATGGAATGCAATTATTGCAGCGTATGCTCAATGCAGTGATTATAAATCTGCTATGCAGTACTATGAGAACATGCAACTTGAAGGCTTGAAGCCTAATGATATCACATTTGTATGTCTGCTCTCTGCATGCAGTCGCATGGGCTTAGTGGATGAAGGCTTTCATCATTTCACGGCAATGGAGTTTAAACATGGTGTCACACCCAGACTCGACCACTATAGTTGCATGGTCGATCTTTTTGGACGTGCTGGACAGTTGAGAGAGGCAGAAGACTTACTCAACGCCATGCCATTTGCTCCCAACATTGTGATATGGACATCTTTACTCGCTCACTGCAGGACGCATGGCAATGCAGAGATGGGAAGACGATGTTTTGAATATTTCATGACATTGGATTTTAGAGAAGCCTCTGGTTATGTGCTCATGTCAAACGTCTATGCCGATACTAGCAGCTGGGACGATGTTGCAAAGATACAAGGGCTTAGAAAAAGTGCAGATGCATGGAAGAAGCCAGGGAAGGCCTTTCTTGAGGTTGACAACAAGGTGCGCATTTTCATTGTGGGAGACGAAAGCCATCCACGGTTAAATGAGGCATATGCCCTGCTAGACAATTTGAGCATCCGCATGAAGGAGGAAGGGTTTCTACCACATGTAGACTTAGTGTTGGAACCTGTATTAAATCATGACTATTAAGGTAGTCAGTACACTGCAAGACACTGCTGGTGTTTACTACCTACTCCATTATAGACAAAGGAGATATTCAAGATCAACAAATTTAGATTCTTTTTCAACACAGATGCATATTACTTCCAAGGATTGTGTGAGTTCTTGTAAAGATGCTGATTAACAGGTGTAAGAGTTATCCTTTTGAAAGTTTTAAACAAATCAAAGGTTATACAAGTTCACCCTTGCCAGATTTCTTTGGAATTCATAGTCAAAGAGTTAAACTGAGCAATATATGGAAATTTTTGGGAGGCAATTGAGTGCAGAGCATGCCTTTCACATGCAACTCTCTATATGGCTGGGCAAGTATTATCAGATCGAACAATTTCAGCACTAGAACAACTTCTTCATGACATTGTCTAATGAAGACCAAAGCTGCTATTCTATGCTAGTATTTTAATGAGAACAATGTGTCGCAGCTAACACCAGTGTGCTATAGAATGTTTTTTTCTATTTGATTTTACATATGCTCTTATATTTATGCTCTTATATTTAATTTGCTTGGATGTGATTTCAAATGCTGGAAACATAGGATTTTGGTATACATGCAAGCAAGCTCCTTGCTTTTTTTTCCACGGGGGGGGGGGAGGATCTCTCTCCCCACACCGACACGCATACATGCGCATACCCATGCCCTGCCCACGCACATGCCCTCATAATATATGCATGCAAACACATACAGTGGATGCCTCACTCCTCCTCAATGGATCATGGGGCTTCAGATCATTATGCCAAATACTCTACCCTATCACTTGCTGCATTACCAACGTAAAGATTTGCATCCTATGGACCAATCCCTCGCCCAAACATCACAGCACAACTTTTACTGATAATACTAGGGCCTCTGAAAGATTTGATGGTCTAACCAGATCATTTCAAAGATGGTGACAGGTGTCATAATTGGAATGATGAAAAAAGCCTCACGAAATCCAACACTGTCAAAAAGAATTGTGGGCACTTATATGTACAGAAATTGCATCAAATTAAATTCAAGTGGCCAAATCCCCTTGCTAGCACTTAGTATGTACAACAATTGCATCCAGCTAAATTCAACTGATAGTGTATCTTCTCTAGAATGCCACTAAAACAAACACCACACGAAACATATACCTTTGTAAGACTAGAATAAGTCCAATCATACAAATTTAGACTTTTTGTTGTTCTAAAGATAAAAAATCTACACAGAAAAGAAAAGAGAAAATAAAAGAGAATATGAAAGAGAAGAAAAAAGAGGTAAACAAAAACTTTTAAGAAAAACAAAAGGAAGACATACTTAGCAAGCAAAGCAACACTTATGTCGTCATCAATGCCCAAGCATAAGCAGCTATACTGGGTTTCTAAAGACCCGTGGAGTCTCTTGGGCAAACCCAATGCTTTCTAAAATACGTCAAATAAACAAAAGAGAAAGAAAACAAGAAATAAAGAAGAAAGGAAGCAAGTGACTAAGCAAAAATAAACAAGCAAGTCAAGAAACAAAATCAAGACTCCTTAGTTGTACAAAGGCGGGAAAATCTATGGAATTGGGAAGAAATGACTCCATATTTTGCCAAATCAGAAATGTTTGAGTCAATGTGAGGCATTTTTATAATGTGTAAACCACTATATTCAGGTTCTTCACGTTTATCGTATATATCAACCTCTAATCCTATGGTAGATTGAGAAATATTAAGATCTAAGAAAACACAAGAATCCCCTCTTGAAGTGCAGTTCAGTTCACAAGAGTCACGAGGATAGATTCCTTCTCCAAAAGCACTAGCGTCTTTGTACATAAAGTCTTGAAAGTTAGGAACATCTGGTACAAATAAATCATCTATAAAACGCCTAACTTGGCTAAGCTTATGTAAAATGATAGGGTAGGTATTGATAGAAATAAGACGTTGCATAAACTCAAATTCATAAGTGAAAAGATAAAAGTTTGCTAAAAAGACGGCACAATTAGTGCCCATGGGGATTCCTATAATTTGTTGAAACAAAGAATCACCTATTGTGATGTAAAGATTATCTAAAAGAAAATCTATCCAAGAGCAAACATCTTCCACACTTACTACCTTTGTGTATCTTTTCTTTTTAGAACCTATGTCATGATCTTTATTTTTTAGCCACAAGAAGTCAAAGCATAAGGCTATTTTCTCAACTTTTAGCACTTTGCATCTATCTTTGTCAAATCTCAGATTGAAAACTTCAGCCACTAGCTTTTTTATTCTAAACTTCAAGTCTTCCAGCTCAATCTTTGTGTAAAGCGTCGTAAAATCATAGGTTTAAAGGAGACTAGGAGACTCTTTTTCCTGAATGCTTCGAGAGGAATTAAAAAATTTTACAACAGGAATCACTCCTACAGAGTCATTTAAAATCCAGCTTGAGTGCGAGGGGACGTGTGCACAGTGAGCTCTTCAGAAGCATGTTCTGTGCTCTCTTGAAGAGAGTTCTTTGTATTTCTCAATTCTCCAAGTATAAAGCAAATTCTCCCCTGATTGGGGAATCTTTCCTCATTCAACTTCTCTTAATTTCTTACTAGCAATTGAACAAGCTAAGCACATAGCAAAAACTCGATGAATGATGGAATTTTGTTGAGAAATATGCCATTTTATAAAATGTACAACAGAAAGCAATTTGAAGTGTTGCACTTTTCTCCAACAAGCCAACTTGCTTTCTATTGCACAAACTCCATTGCGTAGATTTTCCAACATCCTCAGGTTTCCAAGACTGCTCAAATTGATTTTAGTGCACATTGTAGTAGTAAGAACTATAGCATGTCTTTGCCAAGCTTTTTTAGTGATGCCCACCACAAACTCCTCTTTGTAGCCCTCCAATTCCTAGGTACAGGGACCCAATCGGTTGTCGACTCTACTCTCTCTCTACCCTCATCTCCTTTCTCTCTCTATTGTAAACAATGCTCATTCCTCGCTAAAGGTTTAAAGGTCTTGCTGTGAATTACACGATCAGATAACTGTTGCATGTTACATTAGCCCATCTTCAACCTAGGTGGTCATATTTCCAGCATCATTTGGCCATGCTGGATGACCGGGGCTCCACTCTCTCTTTTTCTCAGGCTAGAAAAAAATTTTGTTTGCATTTGCATCACCAGTCTATTTGGCACATTCTCACTATGCTACAACCTTTTCAGCCTATCCCTCGTCTATTTACTACTTTTGTTTTTCCCCCAAAGAAAAGGAACTTCTATTATTGTTTGAAGAACCAACCTTGCAAATCAGCAATCCGAAAGGTGTTGAACATGGAAAAAAAAATAGAAACAAACTTGGTTGTCAGAGCCAGTTTCCCAAGAACCTAGCTCACTACCTAGGGAATCTCTGGAACAGGGGCTAACCAAGGTGGCAGACTATACATTTAGCAAATCCTCTCGTGGTGAGGACATAAAAAATGCCTGAGATGATTCCAGCTTTCAATGGTCGCTCTAGAACCCGGCGTCCCATGCTCTCAGATGGTGCGCTACGTGTAAATAATGTACTGCTAGATGACAAGGAGTGGCTGCCATAAGCCTGATGGCCTCTCACACCAAACTATAGGAGGCGACCCAAATGTTCCAAGCGATAATGTTGGACACCGTCTCCCATACGCTATCCCCTGGCAAAGGCGAAGTGCAATGCCTCATATGCCTCAATCCTGGAGACATGCTGGCCCTGAATCCTATAAGTTGGAGAGGGTGGATCTATGGAGAAAGCATGAACCGCCTATTTACTACTCTTCCTCTGGTGGATTGGAAGTTTGATCACGGACATCTGGATTACTCTCTTTTCTCATTTGCAGATCTTTCTGCCAAGAAATCTTACCATATATTACTTCCCCAACCATGGATCCACGAGCATGGGAATCATTTCTAGCATTTGGTTAAGTCTCTTATTGGAGGAAGGTTTGTCTCTGACGCATCCGGAGGAGTAAACTTCCTCCCAGGCAGAGGGTTTTTTTGTAGTTCTCTTTGGTAGGTGCATTACCGGTGGGTTCTTTGTTGGCTGCCAGGTGTGTAGCCTCCTCACATCCGAGGGAGACTGTCCTGCTTCTTCTTTGGACTGGCCCTACTGCTTTTGATCGTCTTACCGAACTGGGACTTGTCTTCGTGCTCATTTTTCTAGGCTTTCTTTTGGCAGGTGGTTCTTGTGTTTGGTAGGTCTGCCTCTACACCAGCCTATGTTCAGTTCTTTTGCTGGTGTAGCTACTGAGCTTTGTGGTCCTTATATCATGCCCATAACATTCGGTTGTAAGGCACTCTTCGATGGATGTTTTATCATTTCTTTCTTCCCTCCCTGTATCTCTCTCTCCAAGATGCACATTCTCTTTGGTTCAGAATAGTAGCTGCTCCATTCTTGGGCAGGTATGAATGTACATTTTTATAAATGATATACTAATTTTCACCCCAAAATAAAAGTGTGTGGGTAAGCCAGTAGTACCATCAAGGTTCCAGGATCCGTGAAGGTAGACATCGAGCCCACTAGTTCCAAAAAGAGCTAGAGGCAGGCAAAGCATCTCAGAGCCACCAAACTGTTGCACATGGAGTAGTTATGAGGGGAGGCTATAATATCAAGGGATCTGAGGTGATCAATGCATGGGCGGGGAGCAACGGCTCTGAAGGAGGAGAAGATATGATAGTCAAATAATGGCAATGGCATGAGGATCACAGTCACTAATAGAAGTTGGGAAAGGGTGTCCAGGGCCAATAGGAGAAGGGAAGACGAAGAGGGAGGGGAAGGGGGAGGGGATCAGGGGAACATGATGAGGGGGCCATTCATACCAGCAGAGTCGTGAGTAGAATGTGAGAGGCTTGAGCTATGAGCTTGCCAAGATGACCTTTGTACGGAGGAGTTAGGAGAGTGACCCTTGTACAGTATGGAAGGTGGCCTTGGTGAATGGTGACCAATTACGTAACAGGATAGCGACTGATATATGTGGTCCTGTCTTCTTTTCGCATTGTCTGAGATAGAATGAGTTAGCATGCCTTTCATTCTAGTGAAACTCATAAACATTTTTGCTCGTGGTTTACTTTCTCTTTTTATTTCCATTTCGTTTATTTGTTGCACTATAGTAGTATGAAGTGTCGGGGACCAATGGCCTTTGGCCTCCAATTACGTAACAGGATAGCGACTGATATATGTGGTCCTGTCTTCTTTTCGCATTGTCTGAGATAGAATGAGTTAGCATGCCTTTCATTCTAGTGAAACTCATAAACATTTTTGCTCGTGGTTTACTTTCTCTTTTTATTTCCATTTCGTTTATTTGTTGCACCATAGTAGTATGAAGTGTCGGGGACCAATGGCCTTTGGCCTCCAATATTACCTCCACTCTATAGAGTAGAGATCCCCACCCCAAATATAGATAAACTTCTCTTGCTTTTAAGAGTCTTTTCCCAAAGTAGTGCATTACACATTAGAGTTCTTATTGGCTGGAATGAGGGTTGATGATCCGATGAACTGGTGTTGGTATGATTGTGTCAAAACTTGAATATTCCCTAGTGCATATTCTTCAATTGGGCCAAAGGAGCCATCATTATTAAATTCAGACTCAATGGCATCCATTACGTGTATCTATTTCATGATCTCCACTTCCATTGAATTATTTTGATCTTGGCTTCGATGACCAAGAAATTCTCCCGTGGCAACCATCTAATCGCTCGTCATGGCTAGACAATGATGTAAATGACCACCTAGGCTACCAGCAAGCTGGGCTAGAGAATGATGTAAATGACCACCTAGGCAAGGCTAGGCTACCAGCAAGCTGGGTGCATGTGCCATTGCTCCTCCCCCCTCATGCCATTGAATTATCATGATCTTAGCTCCAATGACCAAGAAATTCTAGCATGGCAACCATCTAATCGCATGTCATGGCTACACAATGATGTAGATGACTGCCTACACTAGGCTGGGCTACCAGCAAAATCCAACAGGTGGATTGTGTGCTCTTAGCAGCGATAGGCACCCAGAGTCGTACAAATCTAAGGTTGTAACTCTAATTTTCTCTTGAGATCTATTAGGATAAGATCAACTTCTTTTCATCACTTTTAATTACCCCTTTTGTGAGGCCATTGTGGTTCTTGGCACATTTAATATAAGAAACTTGATCCCTTCCAAGCCTTAACTAGAATGCTTGGCCAGCTCTTAAGTATATGGGCTAAGTTGTTAAGTATATGGGCCAGCTGTTAAGTATATAGGCTATTGTAAGTAGCTAATAATAGGCCAGTTGATCTAAAGGCTTAGAATGTGCCGCATGGCTTCGTAGGATTTTATAGTTTCATAAAACACTCTAGTGGTGGCCAAGTAAAGATTTCTCATTGAGAGTCAACCTATCTTCAAAAAAAATGTTTACCCCTTTTAGTTACCCCTTTTGTGAGGCCATTGTGGTTCTTGGCACATTTAATATAAGAAACTTGATCTCGTTCAAACCTTAAAGATTTCTCATTGAGAGTCAACCTATCTTCAAAAAAATTTGTTTACTCTAATATCTTTGGGCTCCAAAAATTAGACTTGATCATGTTCAAGATTTAGAAAGAATTTGTATACAAGCAATACATTCATAGATGCAAACCACATAAGCCAATGGTTTTGCCATGGGCCCACCAAGAATACATTCTTCAACGATACCCCATTTCTTTCCACTAGCACATGTGGACTTTACTCATAGGTAAAAACCAAGAAAAGGTTCAACATGTCCTCTTCTGGAAATTTCCCCTTTTGTTGACCTCATGGCATACATTTCAAACTTGCAATCAGATGTTAGAAAACCAACACAATTGTCTCAGAGTAATGTTGAGTCAAAATACCATCAAATCCTCCATTAAGGAGTAAGTGTTACGTCAGCCATAATTTCAAAACCATGTGGTGTGATTGTGGTTAGGCGGGAAAGCAAAGGGCTTGATAGTGCTTGCATACTATGAGGCCTAGAGGGTTTTGGTCTAGGGTCACGCCTAGGCCTAGACATTACTTAAGAGGGGCAAAGGGGAGCCCATGAGAGGGCTAGAAGGGTAAGGTCCCTTGTGGGACACATGGCACCAAGGGAGGAGGCCATTTGGCAAGCATTGGGCTAGGGGGAGGTTTCCAGAGAGAGATCTCCATGGACATGAAAAAGGAAACGGGACTCACGAGAAAGGATCACTGGAAACTGTGGCTAGGAGGGATTAGCAAAAAAGCCCTCTATGATTGAGGAGAGGTAACATTGGTATCAGAGCATACGTATTTATTCATGGGGAGTCGAGGTGCAGTTCTAGAAGCTTGGGTGGAGGATCTTGACGGTTAATTACACACAGTTAATTCGAAGGAAGGAAGTTCAAGAAATAGTCATTGCGGCGGGTCATATATGTTGGAACAGTGTAGATAATGAGGCAAATGTTGAGGCACACTGAACAACACTTTATTCTTGAGTGGTTACATATATAGGCAAATGCCTCCATGTTGGTAGATCCCAGATCCACAATCATCTCCCTGATTATCTCAATCAATCACCTCCTATGATCACTCACTCATCACACCAACCTAACACACCTAACTAGAACCTTCTAGCACACCTACACTCACACACTTCTTGCATAGGACTCCAAGCTCGTAGGCACACACACACACACATCAATTTGCCCCTTCATTCCCCCTCATAAATTGATGACCTCATCCCTCAGCAGTAGTACATGGGATGCTCCATGGCTTGCCCACTATCGTGTGGCAACACTCATGGCCCCAACTTGTGACTCACTCATAGGATTCTTGGTTTACAACTGGGAGATGGACATTGTCTATGTATGTAAAGCCCAATGAGTCCAACAAGGAAAAATCTCAAAAGACTAACAATCATTTAAGGATGGACTATCCATGGCAGAGAACCATTATTTACTCCAAACACACAATCCTAATCTAAGAGTTTAGGGCCAATGCCCTCCTGGATGAAAGTCTCCTCAGTTGATTCCTCATTGGTAGAGGTATTTGTAGCATCTTGGTCTGATTCTTTCTTCCTAGTCTTCATAGTTTCCGAGAGCACAAGTATATCATTGTTGGTACAGCTCCTTTGTTTTGTTGCTCCTTTCTTAGTGAAGTTTGCTACCAAAAGAGTAGCCTCCTGCATGTTGACTTCAACTTTATGATCACATGCATCCCATATGCCTTCAAATAAGTCAAATATGAAGAGGGTCTTACCACTTGTCAGTAGAACAAGGGTAGTGTCTACTCTTGTACATAGAAGCTCATATGACTCGTAAGTCGGTAGTGTCTTCTTGATGACCTTGTACTTGGGCCTCCTTGTCTCCTCTTCCTTGGGCTTTGCCTCCTTGGTTTTCTTGGCTGAAACCACACTTGTGCACCCTTGAGAAGTAGGCATTATGCCAAGTCAAACATGAAGTCAACTCTACTCAAACTCTTTCCGCAACCATAGAGTTCTAAAATAAATCAAATGCGAGGTATAAACTCGATACGTTTCTCAAAATTAGAGTTTAGGGAACTAAAACAGATAGAGGAGAAAACTTTTGGATGGTCAATTGCAAGAAATAGTCAAACTTTGACCATCACCCCCAAATTGAAGAAACATGAACTATAGGCCAAAATTGGAGAGCTTCGGTGCATCAATCAAAGGGCTTTTAGGTGGAAATCAAAGCTCTTGTAGTCATCCATCAGCAGTAGGAAGCATTTGCAAAGAATCGTGCCACGTCGCTCAACATTGCACTGGTAAAATCGTGAAGAAAAATGATGAATGCGGCTTCTTCTGTGGACCAATGTTGACCAAAATTCATGAGCAGGAAGCTTGAGGTATTGCTAAACCTCACCTAAGATCTTGGAACCCAATTGCAACACCAGCTCCAGAATTTTGTGAATTTTTGCTTAGCACATGTCGTGTCAGCACTGCATATCTGCGCAGAATTTCATCAATCCCTCCAGTGGGAAGGTGTGCCCTAAGGAGAGGATTATTGGGCTCAAAGCATTCTGGAAATCAATGGTTGGATGCAACGAATTCGTCCTCACAAACTTGGGGTAGAAGAGTAGAAGAAGAGGAAGCTCATGTTTGGTTTGGGGAAGAAGGTGGACACATGGCAGAAGCTAGGTAGGCATGGCTAGAAGTGGTTTAAGGCTCTGATACCACATGTTGGAACAGTGTAGATAATGAGGCAAATGTTTAGGCACACTGAACAACACTTTATTCATGAGTGGTTACATATATAGGCAACTGCCTTCATATTGGTAGATCCCAGATCCACAATCATCTCCCTTATTATCTCAATCAATCACCTCCTATGATCACTCACTCATCACACCAACCTGGCACACCTAACTAGAACCTTCTAGCACACCTACACTCATACACTTCTTGCATAGAACTCTAAGCCCATAGGCACACACACACACACACATCAATTTGCCCCTTCAACATAGGCCAAAAATTCGAGTTGGGCAGTGGGAATTGTACCTTGCACGCTCTGCGTAGTCCTGACGACCTCCCTAAGTCCTCACAGAGACACAATCAATGGAGTATAAATGTGCAATAGGAGTGTGGTGATTGGAATAGCGACGCTCAATACACTGCCTGTGCTTAGTGTTTATGCGACAAAGGACAGCATGATAGTAGCATTCGGCTAAAGTTCTAAAAATCGCAGTGCTCTTGACAGAGGGATTCTTGAATAGTCATCTACAAGCCCAGCCTTGTACGTGAGCCCATACTCACAGCCATTTCAAGAGACAAGCTGTTGCTACTACATGTGGCACATAGCTTAGCTATTCCCTCAAATCTGCAAGCCTGAGCGATGGCACAAAGTTCAAAAATGAAGAAGGTGAGATCAACACAAATGCAAGGATCTTCAAGGGCATAGGAAACCACAATGTGCCACATCATCTAAGGTCTTTTGACCTTTAGAAAAAGCCACATCAGCACCCTCTTTTTACACCTCTCATCTCTAAGGTTCTTTTTTCCACCACTAAGGACTTAAAAAGCTATCTCATCTTTCCTAAAGGCCCCTAACTCTTCCAACCTCCTTAGCCTCACCATAACTAAGGAAAGGAAACTAAACGCGGTATTTCAGAGTTCGAGATTGAGGGAAGCAAAAGAGCAAGATCAGGAAGTGAGATTGTGAATTAAAGAGCACGAGGACGCATCAATTTCAAAGACATATCCAAAACCTCGAACAAATATCAGGGAAGTGGGCATCATATTTTTCTCTTTTGACATAAAGCGCTTTGCTTTATAATTTTTGAAAAATACACATCTTTAAAATGGCAACTCCAAAAAGAGATGATATGGTTAGAGAGATGGAGGAAAGGGCTAGAAAAGGAAAAGCGATAGTTGGAGAGGAAACACGAGGAGGTACAAATTGAAACTCAAGAGGATAACATGGAAATGGAGGACATAGACTACGGTGATTATGGAATTCCGTATACGAAATTCACTTAACTTGAAACTCCAATGCAAAATATAGAAACACAGCTAGGAGTTATCAGTGATATATTAAAAACCCTAGCTAAAGCTATAACTAAGTTAGCCGTTTCTCAATCGGTAACTATTACAAAAAAATCACTGATTCCTCCTAATCAAGTTGAGAGGTCCACCTCTCGACTTACAGAAACCTCTAACATCCTTAAGGACTTGAAACCGCCAATTTTCAATGGGGAAGAAAAGGAGCGTAATAAAGATGTGATTAATACGTTCTTGCAAAAGTGGCAAGACTTCCATCAACTCAAGAATACTCCTCCTGAAAATCAAGTTGTGGAAGCAAGTCTTTCCCTTGGAAATAAGGCCTATAAATGGTGGATGAGCCTGAGGGAAAATGATAGAATTCCTAGATATTGGGCTGGGTTTGAACAAGCCTTCCTAAAAGAGTTTTTACCAAAAAATGAATTAGCATGGGGTTTACAAACAGGGGTAGACCCATGAATTAAATCTATTTTATGATCTACTTCTCTCTCAGGTGGTAAACCATCAGGTAAATCAGACGAAAAAACATCTTTAAATTCCAACATTAAATCATTGAAATAAGATTTATATTATAAAAAACAATATTACTTCTTTCCGATGCAGAAGACAAAATCACCAATAAAAGTAAGTTCATAGAGATATACCTCACATTCTTCTTGGTGTAGTAGTTGTTCCAATTCCATCGAACAAATAAGAGGAGAGTTAGGCACATCATATTCTCCTTGAATCTGGAAGGCTCTACCATCTTTTTCAAACAGGGGAAAAGTTTTTTGTGAGCTTTTTGTCTTGAGCTTTTAAGCAAAATTTGCGAGCTTCTTTTAGATCCCCAATCACACCACCCTTAACCCAACACACACACACACACACACGCCCCAACTCTATTTAGATGTGGATAAAAATATCCCAACTCCAAAGAGACCAAGAATCCTACATTAAAGGAATGAAAATTTTCATGAAAAGTGTGCAACCTTTTTTCACGCATTGCACTTAGTTCTTTAGCCATATCTATAGATTACATGAAGACATTAAATTTTTCTATATAAATCCTAGAGATACCTTTATGTGTATATATCAATTTCTCTATACTCACCATGGTCAAGATATCAAGGGTATTAAAAATATATATTTATAGCCTAAATCCCTTGTAAATAATCCAAGATTTTTATACACACATAATTTATCATTTTAAACACTAGAAATGAGCTCAAAATCCCCAAAAAACCCTAAAAACGAATGTAAACATAGGTAGCTTTCAAAAACCACATGGGAAAAAACTGCACTTGCAAGGTCCGACCAGCTCAGACTCTAGCCTACCTTGCAGGTACACTTTTTGGCCAGATGGGTTTTTGAAAAGTCATTAAAAAGGTACCCATGTTTACAGTTATTTCTAAGGTTTTGGGTCCTTTCTGAGCTCATTTAAGGTGTCAAAAATGCCAAATAATGCATATATGAAAAGTTTTAGTTTCTTTCAAAGAAATTCGAGCTTCTAAATATTTTGTTTGATGATTAGTAGATATTTGTTCCATTTTGTAGTTATTTCTCATTGAAACATTGAGATCTTCATTAGAGGCATCAATTTCAACGACTACATCATTACATTAAGGGAGCTCATCCATAGTCTTCATTATCATATATGTTGATGATCCTGATCATGCTTGGATTGGATTAAGGGTGTTCCAACCCTTATTAATGGGTAAACTTTAATGTAATGACTGTTAGTAATGGTCATGGTGCATTGAGAATTTTGCTACCTTAATCCTTATTTCTAAAAGTATCATACACTACTTAGGAGTGTTAGTAATGGTCATGGTGCATTGAGATTTATGTTTTAAAAAAATTCGTCTACGTTTATAAAATTTCATTAAATATACCAATAAAATGTCTCTAGGATTTGTATGCATAGAAGGGGGGTGTAAAAAAAGCTCACAAATTTTATTGACTTTTGTAAGAAGCTCGCGACAAAAAGCTCACTGAAAAATCACACCCAAACAAACATAATGGAGTTATTAAGATAACTCCGCTGTAAGCTATGCCCAAAACTATACAACCATTCTCGACCAAGCACTACATCTGTTCGGTCGAGATGCATGATTTGGAAATACAAGTCATCCTGATAACCTTGAATATCCACCTCTACACATGTATCATGGTGTCCCAAACCTTTTTATCACTTCACTTTGCCAAAGAGACCACATATTTATGGGCACTAGGACTCTCGAGTAATTTTAATTTCTTAACTAACGAGTAGTTCAAGAAATTGTGTTGCACTATCATTGACTGTCAGTCTTACTCTTTGCCCTTTAATTTTTCCTTGCATCCTCATTAAATCATGAGGACCAAAGGTGGGCTGCCACATTGCCGATGATAGACAGCACATGTGGGTGCTATCCTCATGATAGACCTCTACCTCAGTGTACTTTTTAGTACCATTAAGTGGCAACACTTGCATTGCATGTACTTGTTTTTGTGGAGGTCTATTTGGGGCTTTAGCTCCCGCTTGTTTATTTTTAGGGCAGTTCCAAGCAGCATGGTCTTTGTCCAAACATTTGAAGCAAATATTTTCTTGCTTGGCCCTTTCATAATCCTCTTTCTTCAAGAGAGGATAATTTTGTGTTTGAGGTTTCTTAGGTGGCACCTGAGGAACCTCCTTCTTAAAGTACCCCTTCCTTTTCAAATTGGAAAAGTTGTTGAACTTTGAAACAAAACCTGTTTATTCTGAAGTTCCAACTTTAAATTTCCCTGTTGTATCATCATATATTTGGGCATAATTAATGGCTTCCTCAAAGGTTTTAGGAGAATTTCTTTGCACCTCAACCTTATAAGTGTCTTTGGTACCTCTCACGAAACCCCTTATCTTTTGGAATTCATCAATTCCCTTCAGCTTAAGGACTGCCTCCCTATAGCTCGCTATATACTAGACTAGAGTGTTTTTACCCATAGTGCAATTGTCCCAATCCTCCCATATAGGCTTAGTCAAAAGGAGAAACGTGAGGTTTTCTTTGTCCTTGATTTCTAAGATACTATGATTGTCTCTGTGGAAAGCTCTGAAACTGCTTCATGGTTTGGAACCCATTCCTTTTTCAAATAGCCAATATACAGTGTATTGTTATCGTGGTTCTCCTTCCTATGCCTTGGCTCATACCATAGTGTTATAAATGTTGCAACTTTTCCCTTGTCATCCATGCTCATGTCCACCACTTTTGCAACCTAGAACTTAACATTCTCATGCTCATCGTCGTCGAACTGCAACAAAATAGTGGATGTCTATGTCTACTTTTGGCATAAACTCTCTCTTCCTTGGACCACAATATGGACGTGGGAGTAGCGAATCAAACTCATTTTCAAAGACATCAAATGATGGGCGCAAGTCGTTACCAACATCTGGCCAAAATAAAGGCCGTTTTGCCTTGGCATCATCTGCTCACATTTTTTCAAGGTCCTTTATCAATTGATAGGTCTTCTTAATTACAACAGCAGTGTGTTCCTTCCAAGAGGGCTTCCAATCAGGAGATCTACGAAGCTTTTCTTCTTTGTATGTAGTAAAAAAATTTAAGCCTTCTATTTCGCCTTTAGATTTCTCGTTGAATTCTTTTATAGGAGGCCATACTGGATGCATTTCTTTGCTCGGGATTGAAGTTAAGAGAGAGTAAGGTTCTTCGGGTTCCCATGTTATATCATGCGAATAGTGTTGCCACTGCATCACTGGTTTTTCATCCTTTAAGAAAAAGCAAAAGTAGTGTGGAGCGCTATGACCGCAACCATGGAGCATACTATACCTTCCTTGCGGCCACCAAATTGCCTCCCACATTTTCTTATCAAGTCATCTATCATCTCCATGTCCTTGTGTTTTAGCTCTCTTAAGACTGTGCTAAAAACCTGATCGATATCCTCATGTGTGTGTCCAACCAACAAAAATCCAACTTCAATCTCATTGAAGATTCGATGAGCGATTAGCATTAAGTAAAATGCAAAAAAGAGTACATTCTCATTCTCTCGTCCGCAATTCTTTGCTGGTATTCTCAAATTTGCTAGTAGGTGATCATTTTATGCATGTACACTCTGAATTGCCTTCATAACTGATGTTACAATTTGATTGCTATCATGTAGATGCAAGGAATCAATCCATATGTCTGCAAAAAACATAAATCCATGCACTAGCACTCCACATAGATGTGTCTTCAAAAAGTATTTTCCTTATAGCTTAGGTGGAGTATTTATGAATCGAGGTAATGTTGTTGTGTTCTGATCCATACCATTTACAATAATGCACATGTACTCATTTGGATGAGAAATAGCTTTCTCCTTCCAAAATGCATATTTTAGTCTTGAATGTTGAACTAGTCCATGATGAAATTCTCTTTTTTTTTTTGTATGATTTTCTTTGTTCTGGAGATGTTGCACTCTCAAGTGCTCGCTTTAGATCATCACAATCATTGCACTTTGACATTTTTTACCCTTTTGGGATTTCAACATGTATAAAGCTCTTCTTCCAAAGAGTATACAAATTGTGAAAAGATGTCAGAGCATGCCCTCTTTGCCTCTGTGTTTCTCTAATAGACTTAAACACTTCTTTTTTGTCAAACCTATCAGAAGATGCATTTCAGATAGATGGACTTGAGGTAAAGCATTTTCATAAATGTAGTCTTTTAAAATTGCCATTGCCGAGACTGTTGAGGCTCTTGTTTTGGGCCTTCCTGTGTTTTCATAAATGTTAAACTTTACTCCATACTTCGCTTTGTTTTCCAAATCCTAGTATGTGCCATGTGATAATCCTGTAGTAATGCGATATGCATTATTGCAAATACTTTTTCCATTTTATGAGGCTTTATCTAATGTTCAAAGTTTGGCTTTTTCGTCTCATTTTCCAGAAAGCAAGAGAGCCTTATGAGTAGGTATTCATTTCTTTTGCTCCCTCTTCTTTGTCACACCTATTCTCTCCATCCCTTGATGTCAAGTAAGTTAATGGAATGCATACAACTTCGCTTGCAACATGTAGATCGCATTGCTTTTAGCATAACATCTTCATTCAATACTCTTATTCTCTTTGGTTGCTTTTCTACATCTGCCTAGACTCGCTTTCTTTTCATGCATATGTATGTCCGTTTCTTCTATATGTTTGTACAGTTCTCCTTATCAAATTTATCTGTCACTTTATTTTCATGGGATGTTGCATCATCTTATTACAATCAAAGTCAAATACCGAATAGTCCTTTGTTGGTTTCTTCTATACATCCAAGTTTTTGAAAATTATACACTTCTCCCCGTTGAATTTATTTATCACCATGTTTTCATGGGATGTTGCATTGTTTATCTTATCACTGTCAAAGTCAAATACCGAATAGTCCTTTGTTGATTTCATTCTTATCCTTGAAGTAATATTTGGACCATTTGAGTCAATATCCATGTCGTCCATGTTTGATAAGCCAACACTTTCAAACTCTTTATGCTCCTTGACAATGTGTATGAATTCATCCACTCTAGATGAGACATCACTTCTTAAACCTTTTGTTTTATTATTGGTACCAACAATGAACTCATCCACTGCTGACAAGATCTCACTTTTATAGTTAAGTGCATTGAAATCATCCAAGTTTGAGGAGACAACACAAATGATATCTTTATCTTTCTCGACATGAGTATATTCATCGACTCCATATAAGACATTGCTTCTGTAGTCTTTTGCCTTCAAGGTACCATTGAACTCACCAATGATATCTTTATCTTTCTTGATGTGTGTGAATTTATCGACTCGAGATAAGACATCGCTTTTGAAGTCTTTTACCTTCACAGTACCACTGAACTCATCCACTCCTGATAAGATGTCACTTCTCTAGAGGATTGCATTAAAATCATCTAATTCTGAGAGACAACACTTTTGATGCCTTTGCCTTTCTCAATATGCAAAAAATCATCCACTCCTGAGCAGGCATTGCTTATGAATTCTTTATCTTTCTCGGTATCAATGAACTCATCCACTCCTAATAAGATGTCACTTCTATACTTGAGTTCATTGAAATCATCCACGTCTAAAGGGACAAAGCTTGGCTTGTAGGCATATTCTTTAAGTCCTTTGAAATTGTAGTATACTCTATCTTTGTCATTGAAAACCACATGTCTCTTTTTAATCTTCAAAAACTACATGCTCAATCTCAAATATTTTCCTTCCTCATAATAGGACCATCCAACGATGTGTTATCATCATACCATCATTAGTAACTTTTACAATCCTCATCTTTGTAAATGACCACTAATCCCAGTGTTCAAACCCCAAAACTTTACCTTTCACTGTGTTTTTATTTGCAAATGATATCATTTGCAAAATATCTCCCACACTAAAATCTTAAAGAATTGCACTTTCTATTCCCAATGATATGTCTTGGATAAGTCTCATCTCTATTCCATGCACAATAAATGATTTATTGAAAACATTATAAGGCATAACATCTCCAAGTACTTCCACATCTCCCCACTTATGCTTTAGCTCAACACGTGCACTAGAATCTTTGATACAATAACTGCAACCTTATCTTCACCACGTCTTTGAAAGTGACAAAAAGAATTTGGATCACTATTGTGGATTGTAGCAAATGCAACTACTTCTCTTTGGCAACATAATATCACCTCCATCCAAGGAATGAAATCTGTTGCCATCTTCCTGTAGAACAAATATATAAAATATTAGTCTCTTTTGAATATTTTTTCTATTAGTTGTAACTTTTTATTAAATTAATCTCTTTTATTTTACTTTTACTTTATTTTATTAAATTTTGATGGTAATACAAGGATACAAGCATTTAGCTAATAGAATCTCTAATTTAAATTTATGATTTTACTGTTTAGAATTATAAAAAATAGTATGTGGTGTGGCCTACGATAAGTACTTGTTCAGATAACACATCTAGGAGCGTGTTTTTTAATGGATGTGCATCACGCTGAGGCAAAAACGGTGTTTAGACCATGCAAAGCATATCAAATGGGCACAATACTTTGCATGCGCCTAAACCTAGGTGGTATATACTCGCACGCAAAGTCATGCACCCATCCCATAAGTACTTGTTCTGATAACACACTTGGGAGCGCGTTTTTTGACGATTGTGCATAACACTAGGAGCAAAATGGTGTGTATAATGTGTCATCGACCAAGCATAGCATATTTGATGACCAAGCATAGCATATTTGATGGACGCACCTTAACCTAGGTGTTATTGAGTTGCATGCACTGTGTTGCACCCAATTAATAAGTACTTGCTGGAATAACACACTTAGGAGCACGGATGTGAATCACACTAAGCCAAAAACAATGTTTAATGCTTAATCGACAATGCAAAGCCTATTCGATGGGCACAATACTTTGCACGCACCTCAACCTAGGTGGTATTGAGTTCCATGCAATGTGTTGTGCCCATCTGATAAGTACTTGTTGGAATAACACACGTAGGAGAGTATTTTTTTACAGATGTGAATCACACTTAGCAAAAAATGGTGTTTAATGCTTAATCGACAATGCAAAGCCTATCCAATGGGTACAATACTTTGCATGCACCTCAACCTAGGTGGTATTTACTTCCATGCAAAGTGACGCACCCATCCCATAAGTTCTTGTTCGCATAACACACCTGGGAGCACGTTTTTTTAGAGTTGTGCATAACATTAGGGGAAAAACATAGCATAATGTGTGATCGAGCATACAAAGCATATCCGATGGGCACAATACTTTGCATGCACCTCAACCTAGGTCGTATTGAGTTACATGCACTGATCCGATAAGTACTTGTTGGAATAACATACCTTGTGCATGACACTAAGGCAAAAATGGAGTTTAATGCTTGGTCAACCATGCAAATCATATCTGATGGACACAATACTTTGTACATGCATCTATTCAGGTGGTGTTGACCTGCATGCAAAGTGGCACATCCATCCCATAAGTACTTGTTCGGATAACAGACCTGGGAGCGCATTTTTTAACAGTGGTGCATAACACTAGGAGGAAAATGATGTATAATGTGTGATCAAGCATGCAAATCATATCCGACCGATGGACACAATACTTTGCATTCATATCAACTTAAATGGTATTGACTTGGGTGTAAAGTGGCACGCCCATCCGATAAGTACTTATTCGGATAACACACCTAAGAGCGTGTTTTTTTACAGATGTGAATCACACTGAGCCAAAAATAATATTTAATGCTTAAAAATGCAAAGCCTATCCGATGGGCACAATACTTTACACACACTTCAAACTAGGTGGTGTATACTTGCATGCAAAGTGACGTGCCCATCCCATAAATTCTTGTTTACATAACACACCTGAGAGCGCGTTTTTTTAGAGTTGTGCATAACACTAAGGGGAAAACGGAGCATAGTGCGTGATCAAGCATGCAAAGCATATCTGATGGGCACAATACTTTGCACAAACCTCAACCTAGGTGGTATTGAGTTACATGCAATGTGGCACACTAATTCGATAAGTACTTTTAGAATAACCTAGGACAATCTTCTTTTATACTTGTGCATGACACTAAGGCAAAAATGGAGTCTAATTCTTGGTCGATCATGCAAATCATATCTGATGGACACAATACTTTGTACATACATCTATTCAAGTGGTATTGACCTGCATGCAAAGTGGCATATCCATCCCATAAGTACTTGTTTGGTAACATATCTGGGAGTGCGTTTTTTTACGGTGGTGCAGAACACTAGGAGAAAAACGATGTATAATGTGTGATCGAGCATGCAAATCATATCCGATGGACACAATACTTTGCACTCATCTCAACCTAGATGGTATTGACTTGGGTTTAAAGTGGCACATCCATCCGATAAATACTTGTTTGGATAACACACCTAGGAGTGTGTGTTTTACGGATGTGAATTACACTAAGCAAAAAACGGTATTTAATGCTTGATTGACAATGCAAAGCCTATCCAATGGGCACAATACTTTGCAAGCGCCTCCACCTAGGTGGTATTTACATGCTTGAAAAGTGGCATGTCCATCCAATAAGTAGTTGTTCGAATAACACACCTAGGACCATGTTTTTATATGGTTGTGCATGACACTAAGGCAAAAACGATGTTTAATTCTTGATCGACCATACAAATCATATCCGATGGGCACAATATTTTGCACACATATCAAACTAGGTTGTATTGAGTTGCATGCAATGTGGCCCACTCATCCTTGGAATAACACACCTAGGACAATCTTTTTTTATGCTTGTGCATGACACTAAGGAAAAAACGGAGTTTAATGCTTGGTCGACCATGCAAATCATATCTGATGGACAAAATACTTTTCACATGCCTCTATTCAGGTGGTATTGATATGCATGCAAATTGGCACACCCATTACATAAGTACTTGTTTGGATAACACACCTGGGAGCGCATTTTTTGACGATGGTGCATAACACTAGGAGAAAAACAATGTATAATGTGTGATAGACCATGCAAATCATATCTGATGGACACAAAACTTTTCACACGTCTCAACATATATGGTATTGACTTGGGTGCAAATTGGAGCATCCATACGATAAGTACTTGTTCGGATAACACACCTGGGAGCATGTTTTTTATGGATGTGCATCACAGTGAGACAAAAACGCTATTTAATGCGAGAATCGACCATGCAAAACATATCAAATGGGCACAATACTTTGCAAGTACCTCAAACTAGGTAATATTTACTTGCATATAAAGTGGTGCACTTGGGAGCACGTTTTTTGATAACACACCTGGGAGCGCATTTTTTAATGGTTCTGCATAATACTAGGAAAAAAACAGTATATAATGTGTGATCGAGCATGCAAAGCATATCCGATGGGCACAAAACTTTGAATGCACCTCAACCTAGGTGGTATTAAGTTGCATGCAATGTGGCGCGCCAATCCGATAAGTACTTGTTGGAATAACACACTTAGGATAGTGTTTTTTATACTTGTGCATGACACTAAGGCAAAAGCAGAGTTTAATGCTTGGTCGACCATGCATATCATATCCGATGGCCTCAATACTTTGCACAAGTCTCTATCCAGGTGATATTAACGTGTATGCAAAGTGGCATACCCGTCCATAAGTACTTGTTTGGATAGCACGCCTAGGAGCGCTTTTATTAATGGTTGTAAATAACACTAGGAGGAAAACAATATATAATGCATGATTGAGCATGCAAATCATATCTGATGGACACAATACTTTGCACGCATCTCAACCTAGATGGTATTGACTTGCATGCAAAGTGGTGTACCCCTGCGATAAGTACTTGTTTGGATAACACACGTAGGAGCGTATTTTTTGACGGATGTGCATCACATTGAGGCAAAAACGGTGTTTAATGGTTGATTGGCAATGTAAAGCCTATCCGATGGGCACAATACTTTGCACACATCTCAATCTAGGTATTATTTACATGCTTGAAAAGTATAGCGCCCATCTGATAAGTACTTGTTGGAATAACACACCTAGGACCATGTTTTTATATGGTTGTGCATGACACTAAGGCAAAAATGATGGTTAATTCTTGATCGACCATTCAAAGCATATGCGATGGATACAATACTTTGCACGCACCTCAACCTAGATGGTATGGACTTGCGTGCAAATTTGTGCACCCATACAATAAGTTCTTGTTCGAATAACATACCTAGGACTATGTTTTTTTATGGTGGTGCATAACACTAGGGAAAAAACGGTGTATAATGCATGATCAACCATGCAAATCATATCCGATGGACATAATACTTTACACGCATCTCAACCTAGGTGGTATTTACATGTGTGCAAAGTGGTGTGTGCATCCGATAAGTACTTGTTGGAATAACATACCTAGGACCATGTTTTTATATGGTTGTGCATGACACTAAGGCAAAAACAATGTTGAATTCTTAATCAACCATACAAAGCATATCCGATGGACATAATATTTTGCACACACCTCAACCTAGGTTGTATTAATTTGCATGCAATATGACCTGCCCATCCGATAAGTACTTGTTCGGATAACATACTTAAGAGCGTGTTTTTTTAAGAATGTTCATCACACTAAGGAAAAAATTGTGTTTAATGCTTGATCGACAATGCAAAGCTTATCCGATGGACACAATACTTTGCATGTGCCTCAACCTAGGTGGTATTGACTTAGGTGCAAAGTGGAGCCCTTATCTGATAAGTACTTGTTTAGATAACACACCTAAGAGTTCGTAAAGTTAGTAGTTTTAAAAAAGGCGTAATTCAATGGATAGCCGATTTTGAGTAACAATTGACATGAAAAGTATTTGTGAGGTTAGTAGTTTAAAAAAACTCGTATTTATTATGAAAATAATTGAGTTTAATTATTATGAAATCATTTATGCTTAGTAGGATATTTAATAATCAAGAGAAGGATGACTATAGAAAACTATTTGTGAGGTTATGGTTTTAAAAAAGGCGTGTTCATTATGAAAATAATTGAGTATAATTAATCAAGAACAATTGTGCTTAGTATGAAAGAAAGAGAAGGGTGAAAGGAAAGGAAAATGAAAAGGGCTAGTGAAAAGAAAGAAAAGGAAAAAGAAAAGAGAAGGGTAGAAAAGGAAAATTTTGCCCTAAAGAAGTATAAAAAGGTCTTCTTCTCTTCATTCATTCTTATCTCAATCAATTGGAGCAAGAAGGAGCAAGAGAAAGAATCAAGGAGCTTATCTACAAAACCGAGTCTACATCCTATCTACAAAACCTTCAGCCAGCTTAGCCAGGTATGAAGAATTTATATTCATGTTTCCTTTTCTTAAATATTTAGAAACTAAAATTGAGAGAGAAGAGAGAGAGAAATGAATCTTTTGGCCGACGGAAGAAGCAAGAGAAGAGAGAGAAAGGATGTAAAGAAAGAGATGGGAAGGATGAGAGAGGCAACGACGGAGGGAGGGAGCGCAATGGAAGGGAGGGAACGGGACTGAAGGAAAGGGATGGGACGTGAACAATTGAGGGAGGGAACATGAACAGAAGTAGCGACGGAAGGAGGGGATGAAGAAAGAGCCACGACAAAAGGAGGTATGAGGAAAGGGCCGCAACAGAAGGAGGGCATCCCTTCCGTTATTCCCTGGCGGCCGCGGTTGCCAGGGAATAAGGGAAGGGGTTTGGAAGGGGGTTTTTAAACCCTCTCCCCTTATTCCCTGGCGACCGCGGCTGCCAAGGAAACCCCTTCGCAGCCACCAAGGCCGCTAGGGAATAAGGGGAGAGAGTTTACAAACCCCCTTCCAAACCCCTTCACGGCCGCCAGGGAATAAGGGGAGAGGGTTTACAAACCCCCTTCCAAACCCCTTCATAGCCGCCAGGGAATAAGGGGAGGGGATAACCTCCCCTTTATCGAAAGGCACCGGCGGGCGATGGTGGCGGTGATGATGGCAGGCAGGCGGGCGATAGCGTGGCACCAGTGGG